>NW_027310190.1:0-163773 GCF_047496795.1 Chiloscyllium punctatum | reverse complement strand
TTGAATTTGGAGCTCCCACTCTGATGTCCCAATGCTCCCAGCTGCTACATGTCATTAAACGCTGGTCCTTGTGAGCTTGGAGCTCCCAGTCTGATGTCCCAATGTTCCCTCCTCCATGTCAATAGAAGAAGTCCAGTTGAGGTTGGATCTATCACTCTGATGTCCCAATGCTCCCTGATGCTACATGTCATTAAACGCTGATCCAGGTGAGAGTGGAGCTCCCAGATGGTTCTTGCAAAGCTCCCTGCTCCATGCTAACTGAAGCTGCTCCAAATGAGGATGGATCTTGCATTCGGATGTGCCAATGCTCCCTGCTGCTCCATGTCAACAGAAGCTGCTCCAGGTGTGGTTGGAACTCCCAGACTGATGTCACAATGCTCCCTGGTCCACGTCAAAAGACGCTGCTCCAGATGAAGTGGGAGCTCCCATCCCTGGCAGCTCACATACTTCTATACCATCATAGAAATACTGCCCACTCAACATTTCTACCACTGGGGCCATTGGTGGAATATCCACATCATGAGAACCTAATATTATTTTTAGTCACCACCGAATCATTATTTCCAAAAGTCATTCTTTCTTAAACCTTATTTAGCATGTGCAGACTGCAGTCAAGCCGAAGTAAGATAATGGTGCTAATTGATGTAAGCTGAATAAAAATTACATCCTATTTTTCATGTTGAGTAACTGCGACTTAGCAATGACAATGTCTATATTGAAATCACACTTTTATTCCCGGTGAGAGAATGTGGTTTGCATTATGTAAAATGAACTTGTTCACTGTTTAAAATGATCAAATAGATCTCAATTTCAAAACAAAATTGGTAACGTTGTCATCCATCTTGAAATGTGGTGTCTTCTTCTTTCAACCAGACGGGTATAATAACGAAAAGTCTATTAATGATATGCGTATAAAGACACTTTAAATCGCAAGGTTTGTGAAGATTTGTAGCTCAGGCTGAGGTTTAGGGTGTAGGTTTGCTCGCTGAGCTGTAGGTTTGATATCCAGACGTTTCATTACCAGGCTCGGTAACATCATCAGTGGCGACCTCCAAGTGAAGCGAAGCTGTTGTCTCTTGCTTTCTATTTATATCTTTCTCCTGGATGGGGTTCCTGGGGTTTGTGGTGATGTCATTTCCTGTTCGTTTTCTGCGGGGTTGATGGCATTTAGATCTATGTGTTTGTTTATGGCGTTGTGGTTGGAGTGCCAGGCCTCTGGGAATTCTCTGGCATGTCTTTGCTTAGACTGTCCCAGGATCAATTTGTTGCCCAAGTCGAACCGGACTACCAAAAATCCATAAACGAGGAGCCCCCCCTCAGACCCATAGTCTCTTTACCCAGAACACCAACTTACAGATGGGCCAAAGAACTACACGCAAGACTGAAATGCCTCATAGAAGAATCACAGCACTCCATCCACTCCACCCAGGAATTCCTAAAAATCATCAAAAACACCAAAATAGAGGAAGAAGAAGCAATGATCTCATTCGACATAACAGCACTGTTCACCTCCATCAACATCGACCTGGCAAAGGAAACACTTACCACACTTTTAGAAGAGACCATCACAGACGCACCAACAACCATCACTCACATTACCTACGAAAACATAATGAAGCTCGTGGACCTGTACCTCACATCCGACTTCACTTTCAACAACATATCTACAAAGAAACCAACGGCACACCCATGAGATCTCCGGTATCAGGATTCATAGCAGAGGCGGTAATGCAAAGACTAGAACAAACAGCCCTACCAACAATGAAACCAAAAATCTGGGTCGGCTATGTAGATGACACCTTTGTCATCACAAAACAAAACAAGATAGTAAAGACATTTAACATCATCAACAACACCCTCAGAGGCATAAAGTTCACGAAGGAGGAAGAAACCGGAAACAAACTCGCATTCCTGAACGTCACAGTAGAAAGAAAGGACAATGGAGAACTACAAACCTGCGTATACAGAAAACCGACAAACACTGAGCAAATACTTAACTACATCAGCAACCATCCCAACACACACAAACGAAGCTGTGTCAGAACACTATTCCAACGAGCCACCACACACTGCAGCACAGACGAATTTCGGAAAACAGAGGAGAACCACCTATACAACGTAATCGAGAAGAACAGATACTCAAAAAATACAGTCCGCAGATTCCTCAAGAACAAACCACGACAAGCAGACCAAACACAGTCAGAAACCCTAACCACCTTACCATACATCAAAGAAGTTTCAGAAATGACAGCCAGACTACTAAGACCCCTCGGAATCCTAGTTGTACACAAATCCACCAACACTCTCAAACAAAAACTAACAAACTTAAAAGACACAGTTCAACCCGTGGACAAAACCAACGTCATCTACAAAGTTCCATGCAAGGACTGCCACCAACACTACGTAAGACAAACAGGAAGAAAGTTAGCCACCAGGATACACGAACACCAGCTAGCAACAAAAAGCCACGACCTTCTCTCCTTCGTAGTCCTACATACGGATTAAAAATATCACTATTTCGACTGGGACAACACATCTATCCTGGAACAGGCTAAGCAAAGACACGCCAGAGAATTCCTAGAGGCCTGGCACTCCAACCACAATGCCATAAACAAACACTTAGATCTAGATGCCATCTATCAACCCCTCAGAAAACGAACAGGAAATGACATCACCGCAAACCCCAGGAACCCCATCGAGGAGAAAGATATAAATAGAAAGCAGGAGACAACAGCTTCGCTTCACTTGGAGGTCGCCACTGATGATGATGTTACCTAGCCAAGTGAAGAAACGTCTGGATATCAAAGCTACAGCTGAGCAAGCAAACCTACACCCTACATGTTAAATCATTTTTCATGTTTATGTTGCATGAATCTGCGGTCATTGATCCACAGTTTAGTTTCACTCCCTATAGGTAACATGCTGATTTCTCCCGTTGTTCATAGTTCAATGTGATGCATCCAGTGTTTGCATAACCAGATGGAGCTTGCTTCCCACATCTTGTGTTTATCTGTACCTAATGTCCAGCATTCATCAATGGCGAGAGCGAGACCAATGTGTAAGTCTCTCCGTGCCCATGCACGGCACCCACAGCAGCAATTCTCCACTGTGCATTTACAGCCAGTTCTCAGTGCCCCGAAACCCACGCCCTGCCCCTTTGAAATATCTCCATTATTTTGTGCTGTCTCGCTGTGCTCTTCTCACCAGGATTAATTACTTCTACTCAACGTCCTCCGGATTTCATATGGCAAAACATTCATTAAGAATCCCTTTGCATAACATGCACTTCGCAGCTCTCAGTATTTGATTTTCCTGTATGTCTTTCATACGAAAAAACGTTAACAGCAACTTGACTTGAAAAAGAAATTCGCGCTCCTTTTCATTATCCCAATGCAACCGACATTGTAATGTAGTTTATTCAACAGGCTCAAACTATTCTTTGAGATTTTTGTCATAGCGTCAATGCAGATAAAATAACTATTCGAATCCCAGTTTCCATACAACAGCTGTGATAATCTGAAAACCACACCATTGAAAGCCGGTGATGACAGCGACGAGAGTGGGATTCGAACCCACGCGTGCAGCGCACAATGGATGAGCAGTCCATCGCCTAAACCTCTCGGCCCACCTCGTCACAGATACACGAAAAGCTCTGACCTTATGAATAATTGAATTTTGTAAATCATGCAGAGAAGCAGATATTTCTCCCTGGTGTTGGTGAAATGAGAAATAACACAGTACGGTTCCAAGACTATGGTCTGACCCCTGGGATGTGGGGCAAGTGCACTCCCACTGTCACACTGTGCACACATTGATCTGAACAAATGTGAGGAAATGAATATGTAACAAGGTCTGTTGAATTCTGTGAAGATTTGAAGTCAATGGAATGAAGAACCCGAGACAGCAGGAGGTTTTCTTTCAATAAAGAGTTGGATCGAACTCTGAAGGATCGTGGAGTCAAGGGTTATGGGACTAAGGCAGGAACAGGATACAGATTGAGGATGTTCAGCCATGATCATAATGAATGGTGGTGCTGGCTCGAAGGGCAGAATGGCCTACTCCTGCACCTGCTGTCTATTGTCTATTAACTTGCCTGTGAGGAATTGTTTTCCAGACTGGAGGAGAGTGCATAGTGCTCAATGTCATTATTCGGAACACCTAACTTCCGCTCAGATGTTTTTGACACTCACTTGTGTACAGGACAGACAATGTCAAAATCCAAAATAAGGCTAAACTGACAATTGAACTCAACAATGCAAAAACCTTGATCTGTATCATTTTCCTGGGCCGTGCGACACCAAGTCACTGTATGATCACAGCAACACAGTGAGCAAGTGTCAGATGGAAAATGAGTGCAGTGCCAGAGCGCATACTGGGAGCAGCAGGTGACAGACGGGGATGTGCATATCCCACAACAGGAACACTTCCCAAACAGCGGACTGCGGTGGAAGGATTCAGAGGGAGTTTAAACTTTGAAATTCGATGCCAGAGACACAATGGATATCTGTCATTGAGTCTGTTCAAGATGAAGATTTTAAGATTTCTACAGATGCAACACAAAATAAAAAGCCCATGGGTTAGTGAAGGCAAAATATGAAATTGTACATTTCATCAATCTATCCATCTTTACAATGAGTACCTCACCACTTTCCTCACGTGGGGACAGAAACCCTGGTGAAGATGATCATATAATCCCCGTTACTAGCCATGGAATCAGAGAAACTCAGTTTCCCAAACGTTAAGGTAAAACCAGGAATGTGGAGGTAAGCATTAATGTGTTGCTCCTGTGCTGAAGGTGACCAGTGCACGGTATCTCTGTTCCAGTACAGTGGGCTGTGCTGTGCCGAAGGTTTAATTTTGAGCCTCACATGGAGCAGCTTCAATTTGTCGTCGTGTTGAGGGATACGGCCAGAAGGTGATATTGAGCAAAGCCAAGTTTATGGGAAAATACCGATGTTTGTGGATTGAGAAACGACATTTTCTGAATAATGACTCCTTGATCAACAAACATACTGCAAGTATCTAAAACGTGAAGAGACATATGTGGAGAGAGAGACGAAGGTGATTTTTCAGCAGATGGATAACGTTTCCCATGTGCACTGCTTTAAATTCCGGGAAAATAGATGTTGAACTGGTTTCATGTTACACAGTTTGTTGCAAACTCACAAAGGTAGTTGCAATAATCAAAAAAGAAATCACATTGGACCGTTTGAATATTGTATTGAACTGAATTTTGGTCTGAGCATATTTTATCTTAAATGGCGTGCTGCAGAGAAGTACAGATGGTTAACAACACAAAAGGACAGAGTTTTCTTGGTGGATTTCTTGGGTGGAGTTAAGAATGTACGAAATATGCATAACATCATGTGAATGTGGTCAAATCTTTAAAGTAGGTGTTGCGTCTCCAAGTGACGATTCGATTCATTATCCTACTCATTAGGATATGACTTCTGTCTGCTGTTATTTTACGACATCAGCCTCATTTACAGAGTTTCACCTTGAAACCAGAGTTTCACATAGTAATTGTCGTAGCTATTGTGTATCGTATGTCCGTGTTCTTGTTCATCATTTCATGGGTCCCTGTATTGAATTCTACTGACCGTTTAATTTGTGAATGGAGACATTCCCTTCACCACTCATTCGAAACTCAATGAAACATTGAAAGATTTTACTCATATGCTTCCAGAGGACAGTCCTGCCATTACTGGGAAAAATCAGTGAACATTCCCCACGTATCCTCGAAGGCAAGGATTTCCTTTTCCATTTTAGGAGATCATTACAGCCCTGCATCCCATGTGTGCGTTCATGAAAACCAAAACAGTTGCAGCAAGACTTTAAAATGAAGATTTTGCTATCTGCTTGCATTGGTTGTTTCAAAATTACATTCCATATTGTGGTATGTTTGTGGATGAAAGTCCTTCCTGAATCTTGAGCAATTGTATTTCAGTTTTGTCAAAGGATTATCATTCGCTGTTCTCTCTTTCCCTTTCAGTTTCCCGTTTTATATCCCGTATTTTATCAGTTTATCTTAAATTTTCAATACTTTCAATCAATCTCGCTCCTGATTACCAATCCAAGAGAATGCCACAATTTTGTCAATTTATATGCAGTGCAGCTGGAGGGCGTGGTGACCAAGTGGAAAGGCATTGGTCACGTGAACCAAATAAAAGGAGCCGGCTGGTGGAATCGGGCCGTTCCATCACAGTCATATTTAAAACATGATGGCAGAAAATAAGAAAAAAAATGAAAAAAATTGCTGATGTTGAAAATCAAACAAAAACAGACGTTGCTGGAACATTTCAGGACGTCTGGCAGCATCTGTGGAGAGACGGACCCAATGGATGTGAAACGTTAACTGTGATTCATCTGCACAGACGCTGCCAGCACACCTGTGATTTTACAGCAATTTCTGTTTTTGTTTCAGATTGGCAGATTTTGTCGCAGTCCATGAGAACAGTGCTCATGAGAATCAAACAGACAGCATGGACCTGGCAGTGTGAAATGAGACAGTAATAATGAATGAGTGGAGGGTGTTGTACTGGAAAAGCACAGCAGGTCAGGCAACATCCGAGGTGCAGGAGAATGGACGATTTAGGCATAAGCCATTCATCAGGAATTAGTCTTGTGAGTCGGGCAGAGGAACAAAGCTGAAGCCATTTGCCAACTGGCAGGCTCCTCCTCCTACAGACCACGATCACAAACTCTCCTCCTCTCACCAAACCATCATCTCCCAGACCAACCACAATCTCATCACCTCTGGGCATCTCCTATCCACAACCTTCAACCTCATTATCTGTGAACTGCGCACTCCCCAATTCTACCTCCTTCCTAAGATTCACAAACCTGACTGCCCCAGTCGACCTATTGTCTCATCCTGAGCCTGTCCCATCCGAATCATCTCTTCCTACATCGACACACTCCTCTCTTCCCAGTTCAGGAAATTCCCACTTACATTTGTGACACCCCTATGCACTTCACCTCCTCCAAGAATTTCGTTTCCCTAGCCCCCATCGCGTCATCTTCACTGTGGACATCCAGTCCCTGTACAAATCCATCTGCCATGACAGAAGTCTACAAGCCTTCCATTTCTTAATCTCACACCATCCCAATCAGTACCTTCCCACCGACATCCTCATCCACTTGGCTGAACTGGTGCTCACAATCAACAACTTCTCTTTCCAATTCTCCCACTTCCTCCATTGACGCTGGTAGCCATGGGCACCACGTAAGGCCTAGCTATGCCTGCCTGTTTGTTAGATACGCGGAACTGTCCATCTTTCACAATTACACAGGCACCATCCTCCACCTGTTCCTCCGCTACATTGATGAATGTTTGGGTTCACTTGGTGCTCGAACGAGGAGGTTGCATAGCTCACCAACTTTACCAACACCTTCCACTCCGACCTCAAATTTATCCGGATCCTCTTGGCAACTTCCCTCACCTTCCTGGACCTCTCCATCACCGACTCTGGCAACTGACTAATTACAGACATATACTACAAGCCCACCGACTCCCACATGTATCTAGACTACATCTCCTCCAACCCTATCTCGTGTAAGAACGCCATTCCTTATTCCCAATTCCTCCACCTCCAGCACATATGTTTCCAGGATGACCAATTTCACCTCAGAAAGAGCCAGTTGGTCTCCTTCTTCCACGATCACAAATTGCCTTCCCACGTGGTTGACAGCGCCCTCTGGTTCAACACCTCCATTTCACACACCACCACCCTTGAAGCCACGCCTCTCAACGCAACAAGGACAGAACCACCTGGTGCTCACCTTACATCCCATCAAACTCCGCATAAACGCATCATATTCTGCCACTGATGCCACCTCCAAACAGACACCATCACCAGAGATATATTTCGCTGCCCAGCCCTGCCAACATTCTGTAAAGACCATTCCCTCCATGACCTCCTCTTCAGGTCCATACATCCCC
Source organism: Chiloscyllium punctatum (assembly GCF_047496795.1). Classification (NCBI taxonomy): domain Eukaryota; kingdom Metazoa; phylum Chordata; class Chondrichthyes; order Orectolobiformes; family Hemiscylliidae; genus Chiloscyllium; species Chiloscyllium punctatum. Next base: position 155,831 of record NW_027310190.1, on the reverse strand, counting down.
CCCAACCAGCCCACAACCCTCTCCTGGCATCTTTCACTGCCACCAAAGGACGGGTGAAACTAGCACCCACACCACTCCCCTCACCTCAGCCAAGGCCCGAATGGATCATTCCACATCCATTAGAAATTCACCTGTACAGCGACCAATGTCATCTTCTGAATCCGTTGCGCCCAGTGCGGTCTCCTCTTCATCAGGGAGACAGGAAACCTTCTTGCAGATCATTTCAGAGAACATCTCTGGGACACCCGCACCCACCAACTTCACCGTCCCGTGGCTGAACACTTCAACTCCCCCTCCTACCCCATCAAAGACATACAGGTCTTGGACCTCGCCACTGCCAAACCGTTACCACCCAACGCCTGGAGGAGGAACACTACACCTACCGGCTTGGGACCCTAACACCACACGGGATAAATGTGAATTTGAACAGTTACCTCATTTCCCCTCCCCCAAGCCCAAGCCTTCAACTCGGCACCGTCCTCGCAACCCTTTCCATCACTGCTATTTCTGACCGATTTTCTTCTCCCTCCTATTCGTCCATCACTTACTTTCCAGCTATTTCCCCTCAACCCCACACTATTTTCTTTTATCTCTCAGCCCCGACTCACAAGCCTTATTCCAGATGAAGGGCTTAAGTCTGAAACCTGAATACTCCTGCTCCTCGGATGCTCCCTGATCTGTGCTTTTCCAACATCACACTACCAACTCTGATCTCCAGCATCTGCAGTCCTAACTTTATCCTTCGAATTATCAATGACCTTAGAGTGAATATATCCCTCGATTGCAGTGATCACAGTGTGACTGAGTTTTCCATTTATTTTGGGTGAGGGCAGGCTGGATCTGAGACGAGCGATTAACATCTAAACAATGGGAATGGTATCAGATAGCGAAGTTAGGGCGGGCTGAAATGAAGTGGAAAATTCTGTCAGAAGATGGGTCAGTACAACTGCATCACATCATCCAGACTGTAAAAGACACGCAGAAAGAGTAAATCAACTTCAGTGCAGGCACAATGACAGGTAAAGTGGAAAGGAGACAATACAACGCACTGAGGTGCAGTGGAATTATTTATGTGAAAGGATTCGATATATAAGCTGCACCTTTACATATGGACTGCCATCACATTGGAAAAAGGAATTTCCTGCAGTGTAACGGCGTCTTTTGCCTGTGACATCACAATGCTGAGAGACACTGACATAGTTTCTTCTGTAGCAGCGTGGCCTCGTAAAAGCATGATCGTCCCATTAACCAGAATTCAATACTTCAAAGCTCTCCCCTGCCCTGTACAACTTATTTGCTGCCCCTGTAGTCAGATCTCAATCGCTTGACTGTGTATCTTCTTCTGCTTCCTGCTTCATGGAAACACTTGAAACGTGAACAAATCCACTTTCCACTTTCACCAATTTTTTGCAACTCCCGAGTTGGCACAGGTACGAGTGACCGATTGGCCTTATCGAGCGTTCTCACTCTGGTATGATCTGAATGATAAAGTGGACTGTGTCTGATCGGCAGAACGTCCCCACGCGGGACGATGCTGTTTATCCCATCCCCGTGGACTGAGCTGTCTCTAATGGCAGAGTATTCAGCCATTCCCCTCCACTTGCAGGCATTATGACGGGATGTAAATACGGATATGCTCTGAAGCTTCCTCTCACGGGCACAGCCAGGTGCAAGAGCGCCGCTGGAACTTAGCAACTTTGATTGCGAACTTCCTCCAAATATCATTTATTTGAGAGAGAGAAAAACGTGCTGAGTTGGTGGGAAAGAGAGAAATGGGCTGTGGACTCTCTTCCCTCAGTAAAATTCAAAGCAGTGCATTTTTGTGCTGCCCATTTGATGTTCAGAATCAATCTTCACAGAACAATCCAGCAGAAAGGCTTTTGTTTCAGAGCCGTCGGTTTCTTTGCTGCAATCGGGCATCAGTTAACATCTGAGTCCCAAATGTCCCAGATGAAGTGACTCCGAATGAAACCCTCGCTCACTGAGAACCATCCCCACAACCAGGAGCTGCGGAGCTGCAGACAGTCCAAAGCGGAAGGGAGGATTAAAAACGAGCCATTATTTCTCCCTCTGCCACTCTGTCACAGAGACAGGGAGAGGGACGGCAGAGACGTGTGACGTCATTCACGTGCCGACAGAAGCCGTTCAGCCCATCGAGTCCACGGTAAATCTATCGCTTGCTTCTCTCTGAGGTTATTCATCATCAGTGCTGCTTGTTCTAATAAGAGGGAACTGTATCTGTCTGGAAATGCTGTCTCCGACAGACCGAACCACATGTCATTCACGGCTGTTCATTTCACCGGAGGACCCTGCTGTGTGATACAGCCTGGGGAAGAACTGCAAGGCGGTAAAAACAATGACTGCAGATGCTGGAAACCAGATTCTAGATTAGTGGTGGTGGAAGAGCACAGCAGTTCAGGCAGCATCCAAGGAGTTTCGAAATCGACGTTTCGGGCAGAATCCATTCATTAGGAATAAAGGCAGTGAACCTGAAGCGTGGAGGAGGCTAGAGGAGGGTGGGGGTGGGGAGAATGTAGCGTAGAATACCATGAGTGATTGGGGGAGGGGGTGAAGGTGATAGGTCAGGGAGGAGGGTGGAGTGGATAGGTGGAAAAGGAGCTAGGCAGGTAGGACAAGTCCAGACATGTCATGGGGACAGTGCTGATCTGGAAGTTTAGAACTAGGGCGAGGTGGGGGACGGGGAAATGAGGAAACTGTTGAAGTCCACATTGATGCCCTGGGGTTGAAGTGTTCTGAGGCGGAAGATGAGGCGTTCTTCCTCCAGGCCTCTGGTGGTGAGGGAGCGGCGGTGAAGGAGGCCCAGGACCTCCATGTACTCGGCAGAGTGGGAGGGGGAGTTGAAATGTTGGGCCACAGGGCGCTGTGGTTGAGTGGTGCGGGTGTCCCGGAGATGTTCCTTAAAGCGCTCTGCTAGGAGGCGCCCAGTCTCCCCAATGTAGAGGAGACTGCATCGGGAGCAACGGATACAATAAATGATATTAGTGGATGTGCAAATAAAACTTTGATGGATGTGGAAGGCTCTTTTAGGGCCTTGGAGAGAGGTGAGGCAGGAGGTGTGGGCGCAGGTTTTCCAGTTCCTGAGGCGGCAGGGAAAGTGCCAGAATGGGAGGGTGGGTTGTAGGGGGGTGTGGACCTGACCAGGTAGTCACTGAGGGAACGGTCTTTGTGGAAGGCGGAAAGGGGTGGGGAGGGAAATATATCCCTGGTGGTGGGGTCTGTTTGGAGGTGGCAGAAATGACAGCGGATGATTTGGTTTATGCGAAGGTTTGTAAGGTGGAAGGTGAGCACCAGGGGCGTTCTGTCCTTGTTACGGTTGGAGGGTTGGAGTCTGAGGGCGGAGGTGCGGAATGTAGATGAGATGCATTGGAGGGCATCTTTAACCACGTGGGAAGGGAAATTGCGGTCTCTAAAGAAGGAGGCCATCTTGTGTGTTTTGTGGTGGAACTGGTCCTCCTGGGAACAGGTCCGGCAGAGGCGGAGGAATTGGGAATAAGGGATGGCATTTTTGCAAGAGGTAGGGTGGGAAGAGGTGTAATGCAAGAGGTAGGGTGGGAAGAGGTGTGCAAGAGGTAGGGTGGGAAGAGGTGTGCATCGGGTCAAATCCCTGTCACATACGTGACTGTTGTTCTCATGTTTATTTTTTCTCTACGTGTGCTGAAGTAACACAGTGAGGGAGCAATTACTGTTGTCAGACATACATGTAGGGGCGTATTAAATACTGAAGTTGTGAGATTTGAGCAGTGTTTATTAACATAGACCATTCAGTGTTCGAAACTCTGGCTCAGGAATTTGACAGAGAGCGAATTTGAGCAAAGGTTGAGCCAGGGCGTTCACCCCATGACGTAACACGAGTTTCTGCGGTTGCTTTGTTGTTCACCTCATTTGTGTGTTTTGCATCATTGAGGATTTTGAAGTTGTCCCCTCTATAGAAAAGGCCTGTGCTTTTGCAACATTGTACAAAAGATGCAGTACAATAACAGCCGATGCTAATTCTGTCTACATATCCAGATATTGATCCCTGGAAACAGCATTGTGCACTCTCCTCGAGTCTGGAAAACAACTTCCTCACATATAATGTTATATTCTCGCTCTCATGGCACTTTTCATTCCATCGGCTTCTGTTTTTCACGGAATCCGATTCAATGGATCTTGTCACTGTGTGTGTACATGTGTCAATGTATGTCTGCCTCTGTGTGTGCATGCCTGTATGTCTGTGTTGGTGTGTGTCGGTGTGTGCATGTCTCTGTGCATCTCTGTGTGTCTGTGTGATAATATGTGCTTGTTTTGTGTGTGTGCGAGTGATTGTGTGTCTCTGTGTATCAGTGATTCTGCGTGTGTGTGAGGAGTTTGGGTGTCTGTGTGTAGGGGGCTTGTAAGGGTGTTTTCTATGTGTCAATGTGTGTATGCCTCTGTCTGTTTGCCAGTGTATGTGCATATCAGTATGTATCTGTGTGCCTGTGTGTGTGTGTCTGTGTTTCTGTCTGTGTGTTCCTTTGTGCATGTATGTACGTACATGTGCTTTTTGCGTGTCTGCATATGTGTTAGTTGTGTGTCTGGCTGAGTGTGTCTGTCCGTGTATGAGAGTAAATGTGCATTTGTGGGGAGGGTGGGTGTCTATGTGTGTTAGTGTGCATGTTTGTTTGAGTGTGTATGCCTGTCTGTGTGTGAGTATGTGTGTGTGTGTGGGCAGTGTGGGTGTCTCTGTGTGGGGAGTGTGGATGTTTTCGAGCGTGGGAAGCATGGTTGTCTTTGTGTTTGTGTGTGTATGTGTGTCTGTGTGTGTGTGTCTGTGTGTGTGTTTCTGTGTCTGTGTGTCTGTGTGTGTGTTTCTGTGTCTGTGGGTGCGTGTGTGTCTATGTCAAAGAGTGTGGTGCTGGAAAAGCACAGAATTTCAGGCAGCATCCAAAGAGCATGAAAGTTGGAATTTCGAGCATAATCTCATCATTAGTAACGAGGCTTGTGGACCATGTGGGCCGAACGATAAATGGAAGGGGATGGTGCTTGGGTAAGGCAGCTGGGAAGGCGACAAATAAATGATGGTGGAGTGAAGGTGATAGGTTGGAGCAAAGAGTGAAGTGGATAGTGGGAATGAAGACGGACAGGTAGCACAGTTCAAGAGGGAGGTGCCGAGTTGGAAGGATGGATCTGGGATAAGTTCTGGTGTGGGGTTGGAATGAAGAAACGAATGAAATCTGTGTCTGTGTGTGTTCTGCGGGCGTGTGTGTGCGTCTGTGTGAGTGCATGCGTATGTGTGCATGTATGTATATATATCTGCATGAGTGTAAGCATTTTGTGTGCGTGTGTGTGTGTGTCATGGGTGTGTGTATGTCTCTTTGTGTGTGTGGCTCTCTGCATCTCGGTGTGTGTCGCGTGTGTGTGTGCATTTGTAAGTGCGTGTGTAGGGTGGCTATAGGTATGTGAATCTGTATGTGAGTGTCTGTGTGCAGCTGTATATGTCTGTGTGCAAGTGTCTCTGTGTGTGCACACGTTTGTAGTGTGTGTGTAAGTGTGTGTGGCGGTGGCTATAAGTATTGTGTATCTGTGCATGAGCGTCTGTGTGCAGCTCTATGTGTGTACATGCCTGTGTGTGTGTGCGTGTTTGTAGTGTGTGTGTGTGTGCGTATATGTGTGTTGATGGTGCTCTCAGTTTGGATGGTGCTGTGAGCTGATACATTCCCTCTGTCCTTCCGAAACTGAATCCCTATGATTTTCGCCCTCCATTACCACCTGTACAGAGGGGTGGGGAGACCAGCAGAGTCTGAGAGCGACAGAAAGCTCAGCAAGTCGGTCACCATCTGTGGGCAGAAATGAAAGTTAATGTTTTGGGTTGAGTACCCCTTCCTCAGAAACTCATGTCAGGGGGATAGTACATCACATTAACACCACAGTGACTTCCAGACTCGCCCTACACTGATACACACAGTTAAACACACACGAACACAGAGACATAGAGACACTCACTCATACACTGACACTAATACAGACATGGAGTGTCTGTCAGTATTTCTCTTGCTCCGGTAACTTTGTCAATATATCACTTGGACTCTGGTATGTGTCAGTTTTTTTCAGTCTGTTCATGGTGAGTGTTTTTGTATTGTGCTTGTTCACACTAGTGAGAGAGTCAGTAAGTATTAGTGGAGAGTGATTTTAGGACAATTTCATTGCTTGCCGAAACCAAACCTGGAAGAATTGTAAAGTGTGTGGAGGACAGTGTGGAACTCCAAAAGGGCAGTGACAAATTGGTGTAGTGTTCTGTTTTATGGCAGATGAGCATCAATGCAGAGCAGTGTGAGATGATGCACTTTGGTAGGAATAACATTGACAGACAATATAAAATATCTGTACAGTTATAAAAGGGCTGCAGGAGCACAGGATGCTGGATATATATGAGGACAGATTATTGGACATGGCAGGACAAGGGAGGAGAGCAGTAAATGTCACAGATTATTTTCAGTATTTGAGCTTTTTACAGGAGGAGGTATAGGAGGGAGCCTCCGTGCTCCCTTCCTGGGAGGTAATGGTGACGATGTGTTGTGAGCCCACCCTCCGGCCACCGAGATGGTGGAGTTTCCATTTATACCAGCTCGACACAAAAGAGAGATGGCATCAGGGCCACGGCTTCTACGTTGTGCCGGGGGAAACGGAACTGCCAGTGGGTTTAAAGTGAGAATTGCCCTTCACTGAACAATGCTCCTTACTCGTTTGGTGAGATGTGGATGTTTCAGAATCTCCACACGAGGCATCCCGGTCCTCTCCAACTCGTAGCAGGGTCCTCCCCATGTGGTGGTGGCATGAGGGAGCGGATATCGGGCACTCCACAACCCGGCTTGACCATTTCTGTCCTATTGCAGGCTGTTTCTCCTGGAATGGTACAAAGGGAGGGAGGGAGGGAAGGTTGCAGAGGGTGGCCCTGCTCTTAGTTCTGGTGTAGGTGTGGCAGGGGAAATGGTGAAGTGTCAGGAGGGAGTTAGTCCATAGTGTTACGGCCATGTTGCGTTATTAGTGTGGGTGGTATAGTGGAGGGAAATTAGGAGAGAGAGAGAGGGAGAGAAGGTGAAAGAGTGAGAGTGGTGGAGCATGAGCCTAGTTCGGTGGTCGGTGCTATAACAAATATACAGTGAGTGCGAGGGATCAGAGAGAATACAGTGACCCTTACCCTGACAGAGTGGTGAAGGTTATTGATGCTTGTCCTGTATTGCTGGACATTTCCTCAGAACGCAGATACAGCACTGAGCTGGGTGGTGAACTCGGACAATGCTCAGGGGGTCTGGTGGTGTGGGTCCCTCTGGGAAGAGAATGGTCTAACTCTGAACTAGCCCATCCACTAGGTCTTCCAAACCCCTGTCCAAAAAACCGTGTTGTAATTGTCCCTTATCTGCCATGCTCAAGGTAAAAAGTGCAGGGCAACTTCTAACTAAGAAAGCTCAACCGTCTGCCCATTGGCCTTTTGAAGATGGCACCAGTGCCAGAGATCACGGAATATCCAGGGGCATCCGAGCGATGGTGAGTACCTCCAGCCATGATGGGTGTGAGAATCGGGCTGGTATTGAATAAGAGGGACACCATGAGGTGGAGTGGGTAGTTAATGAGGTGAGTTTGACAAGATAACACCAGAAACTTGCTCAGACTCGTACAGACAATCCATCTGTCACATTCAATGAAAACGTCACTGAGACAAATTATTCTTAGATTCAGACCAGTGAGTCATAGATTCTGTTGAAACCACTAACAGTCACAAAGCTGCAGTTGCTTGTACAATGCTCTCCATTACAGAGAAGAACATAAACTTGACCTACCCTTGGGAAATAAGGTAGGGCAGGAGATTGAGTTATCAGTGGGGAAGCACTTTGGAACAAGTAATCATAATTCTATTAGTTTTAAAACAGAGATGGAAAAGGATAAATTGGATCTAAAAGATATTTTTTTAAATTGGAGAAAGTCTAATTTGATTATATTAGGCAAGAACTTGGATAGGGTAAATGGACAAAGTCTTTTGCCTGAGGTCCGAGATGTCCAGAACGAGAGGGTATAGGTTTGGGGTGAGAGGGGAAGGATATAAATGTGACTGAAGGGACAATATTTCACACAGAGTGTGGTACGTGTATGGACTGAGCTGCCAGAGGAAGTGATGGAAGTTGGTACGATTGCAACATTTAAGAGGTATTTGGATGAGTGCATGAATAGGAAGGGTTTGGAGGGAAATGGGCAGGACGCTGCCAGGTGGGATTGGATTGGGTTGGGATATCTAGTCGGCATGGATGAGGTGGACCGAAGGGTCTGTTTCCATGCTGCACATCTCTATGACACTATGACTCTAACTTCCAAACTGGATTGGAATCGATATTCACAGATAAGGGGCCAGCTCAGAAGTGGGAAGCCTTCAAAAATGAGATATCAAGAGCCCAGAGACAGTATGCCCCTTCTAGGGTGAGGGGTAAGGCTGGAAGTTGTAAGGAATGCTGGCGGATTGGAGAAATTGATGGCCTGGTCACGGGTAAGAGGGATGCCAATGTCATATAAGGATATCAGGAGTCGATGTTTTTACAGTATTCATTCACGGGATGAGAGTATAACTGGCTTAGCCTGCATTTATTACCCATCACTAATTGCCAAGAGGCAGTAAACAGTTAACCATATTGTTGTGGGTCTGGAGTCACATGTAACCTAGACCAGGTAAGGATGGCTGTTTGCTTCCTTCAAGGGCATCAGCGAACTAGTTGGGTATTTCAAATAATCAAAACTAGATATATCATCGTCATCAGCCTCTGAATTCCAGATTTAAAGTGACTGTCGAGAAGAGTCTATAGCCAGTAGAAGTATAATGAAAAGGGAAATCCGGAGGCCATAAAGGGGGCTTGAGATAGCTTTGACAAATAGGGTTAAGGAGAATTCAAAGGTACTGTACAAACACATTAAGGACGAAAGAGTAACACAAGAGAGTTTTGGGTCACTTAAAGATCAGCAAGGCTTCCGATGTGCAGAACAACAGGAGATGGAGGCGATACTAAACAAGCACCTTGCATCAGTATTTACTGTGCAGAAGGAGATGGAAGCTAAGGAACTTCCGAAATTAACAGTGACATCTTGAAAAGTATCTGTAATAGAGAGGAAGAGATGCTGGAGTTCGTAAAGCCTGTAAAGATGGAAAAGTCCCCAGGACCTGATAAGCTGTCACCTCGAACTCTGTGGGAAGCTAGGGAAGGGATTGTTGGGTCACATGCTGAGATACTTGTATCATTGATTGTCACAGGTGAGGTGCCAGAAGATAGGAGGTTTGATAACGTGATGTCATTACTTTAAAAACATTAAGAAGGATAGTAAGGGAAAGCCGATGAACCTGACGTCAGTGATGGGCAAGTTGTTGGTATGGATTATGAGGCACAAGGTCTGCATGTATTTTGAATGGCAAGGACTGATACGGAATCGTCAACGTAGCTTTAAGTAAAGGAAATGGTGTCTCACGAAATTGACTGAGATTTTGTGAAGAAACTGACGAAGAGGATTCATTGAGGCAGAGGTGCACATTGCGATATAGACTTCATTAAGGCATTTGACAACGTTCTACATGGTAGACTGGTTAACTAGGTTAGTTCACATGGAATGCACATGGAAAACTAGACATGTGGATACAAAATTGGCTCGAAGGTAGGAGATAGAGGGTGGTGATGGAGGATTGCTTTTCGAACTGGTGGGTTGTAACCAGTGGTGTGCAACAAGTATCAGTGCTGGGTCCACTGTTTTTCATTATTTATGTAGATCATTTGGATGTGAACACAGCAGCGATAGTTGGTTAGTTTGCAAATGACACCAAAACTGATGTTGTTGTGGACACACGGAAGGTTTTCATCAGAGTACAACGAGATCTTGATCAGGTGGGCTGATCGGCTGAGGAGCAGCGAATGGTGTTTAGTGCAGATAAATGTGAGGCACTGCATTTTGGAAATGCAAATCAGGGCAGGATGTAGACACTTAATGGTAAGGTCCTGTGGAGTGTTGCTGAACAAAAAGGTTTTGGAGTGTAGTTTCAAAATTCCTTGAAAGTTGTGTTACAGTTCGATAGAATTCGGTAGAAGCCATTTGGCATGCTTGCCATTGGTCAGTGCTTTGACTATATGAATTGGGAGGCCATGCTGCTGCTGTACAGCACATTCATTCGGTTATTTTGGAGTATTGTATTCAATTCTGGTCTCCCTCCTATCAGAAAGATATTGTGAAATTTGAAGGGAGGCAGAAAAGATTTACAAGGATGTTGCCAGGATTTGAGCTATTGGGAGAGAGTGAGTAGGTTGGGGTGATTTTCCTTGGAGTATGAGAGGCATATACAGGGTTAATAGGCATATTTCTTTCGCAAAACCAGAGGGCATGGATTTCAGGTGAGACCCAAGGACCAACATTTTCTAATACAGAATGGTGCATGTGTGGAATGAGCTACCAGTGGAGGTGGTGGTGCCTGTTATGATTACATTTAAAAGGCATTTGGATGGGTACATGAAGAGGAAGGGTTTACATCGAAATGTGCCAAGTGCTGGCAAATGGGACTAGTTTAATTTGGGATATCCCATCGGCATGGACAAGTTAGACTTAAGGGTCTGTTTCTGTGCTGTACATCTCCGAGAGTCTATGATTCTGTCTGAACTCACACCAGTATACTATTACTTCACCATTGCCGGAAATACCAGCCTATGTTATTTGATGCTATCGAAATGTCTTCACTTCAGCATTTTTAAACATGCGAACACATCCTTCTGCAACACTGACTCTGAGTCTCTCTCCATCCGTCTATTTCCCAAATCCCTCCCATTTGTTGCTATATAAACTGTTGGTATTTAAACTGAGCATCAGCTTCCAACATTAAGCAGCTTAGAAACAATGTTCAAAAAGCATAGCGTGTGTTTTATTTGACTTCCCGGTGTCCTGCTCTGTGCTTCATGTTGGATAGTGGACTTCCAGCAGTTTTGATGCACACCTTTCTAACTTGCTCTGCGCCGATCAATTGAACGCCTGTGGTAATCACTCTCTACTGATCATGTGCTCAGTAACACAAGGAATCGCTTGCACTGTTACTGATCCAGAAGAGCCTTCTCACTAGCACTTGAGTGACATTTAACTTAATTCTAGTTTTGGAATGTTAGTGGAAAAGCTGGGGACAGTTTCCTGGAGGCTGTGCTTTAAGCTGCTGTGGAAATTCAGGAAGACCAGATGCTTTGGTGACCCACTCTGGATGATTCATGGTGACTGTAGTGACAACATCTGCAACATGACCATCAAAAGGAGCAGAGACTGCAGAGAGGGGAATATCTTAAAAATGGAATGAGGGAATCACAATCAGATCAGAGAATAACTGCCTCCTATCCCTGTGTCCCAGTCTCGAGCAGTTGAGTGATGGTCTCCTGTTCCTGTGTCCCAGTCTCGAGCAGTTGAGTGATGGCCTCCTGTTCCTGTGTTCCAGTCTCGAGCAGTCGAGTGACTCGCTTCTGTTCCTGTGTCGAGGTCGAGAGCAGTTTAATGACTGGCTCCTGTTCCTGTGTTCCTGTTTCCACCTGCTGCCCCTGAGTAACAGGCTCCAATAGCTGTGTGCTATCCTCCTGCTGCCCTTCAGTAACATGCTCCAATACCTGTGTGCTAACCGACTGCTACCCCTGAGTAACAGGTTCCAATAGCTGTGTGCCTCACCCCCTGCTGCCCCTGCGTCACAGGCTCCAATAGCTGCGTGTCCTCTTCCTGCTGCTCCTGAACAACAGTCTCCAATACCTGTGTGCTCTCCTCCTGTTGCCCCTGAGTAACAGGCTCCAATAGCTGTGTGCTGTCCTCCTGCTGCCCTTCAGTAACAGGTTCCAATAGCTGTGTGCTGTCCTCCTTCTGCTCTTCAGTAACAGGCTTCAATAGCTGCATGCTCACACCCTCCTGCCCCTGAGTAACCGGATCCAATACCTGTTTGCACACCCACCTGCTGCCCCTGAGTAACAGGATCCAATAGCTGTGTGCCCTCCTCCTGAGTAACAGGCTCCAATAGCTGTGCGTTTACACCCTGCTGCTCCTGAGTAACAGGCACCAATACCTGTGTGCCCACCTCCTGCTGCTCCTGAGTGACTAGCTCCAATACCTGTGTGCCCTCCTCCTGCTGCCCCTGAGTAACATTCTCCAATAGCACTGTGCCTTCCTTCTGCTGCCCCTGATTAACAGGCTCCAATAGCTATGTGCCCTCATCCTGCTGCTCAGGAGTAACAGGCTCCAAAACCTGTGTGCCCACCTCCTGCTGCTCCTGAGTAACAGGCTCCAATAGCTCTGTGCTCTCCTCCTGCTGCTCCTGAGTAACAACCTCCAATACCTGTGTGCCCTCCTCCTGCTGCTCCTGAGTAACAGGCCCCAATACCTGTGTGCCCTCCTCCTGCTGCGCCTGAGTAACAGCCTCCAATAGTTGTGTGCCCTCCTCCTGCGGCTCCTGAGTAACAGGCTCCAATAGCTGTGTGCGCTCCTCCTGCTGCTCCTGAGTAACAGGCTTCAATACCTGTGTGCCTTCCTCCTGCTGCACCTGAGCAACAGGCTCCAATACCTGTGTGCCCTCCTCCTGCTGCTCCTGAGTAACAGGATCCAATAGCTATGTGCCCTCCTCCTGCTGCTCCTGAGTAACAGGCCCCAATACCTGTGTGCTCTCCTCCTGCTGATCCTGAGTAAAAGGCTCCAATAGTTGTGTGCCCTACTCCTGCTGCTCCTGACTAACAGGTTTCAATAGTTGTGTGCCCTCCTCCTGCTGCTCCTGAGTAACAGGCTCCAATAGTTGTGTGCCCTCCTCCTGCTGCTCCTGAGTAACAGATTTCAGTAGTTGTGCGCTCTCCTCCTGCTGCTCCTGAGTAACAGGCTCCAATAGCTGTGTGCCCTCCTCCTGCTGCTCCTGAGTAACAGGCTCCAATACCTGTGTGCCCTCCTCCTGCTGCCCCTGAGTAACAGCCTGCAATAGTTTTGTGCCCTCCTCCTGCTGCTCCTGAGTAACAGGCTCCAATACCTGTGTGCCCTCCTCCTGCTGCTCCTGAGTAACAGGCTTCAATACCTGTGTGCCTTCCTCCTGCTGCCCCTGAGTAACAGGCTCCAATACCTGTGTGCCCTCCTCCTCCTGCTCCTGAGTAACAGGCCCAAATACCTGTGTGCTCTCCTCCTGCTGCTCCTGAGTAACATGCTCCAATAGTTGTGTTCCCTCCTCCTGCTGCTCCTGAGTAACAGGTTTCAATAGTTGTGTGCTCTCCTCCTGCTGCTCCTGAGTAACAGGCTCCAATAGTTGTGTTCCCTCCTCCTGCTGCTCCTGAGTAACAGGTTTCAATATTTGTGTGCCCTCCTCCTTCTGCTCCTGAGTAACAGGCTTCAATACCTGTGCGCCTTCCTCCTGCTGCCCCTGAGTAACAGGCTCCAATACCTGTGTGCCCTCCTCCTGCTGCTCCTATGTAACAGGCCCCAATACCTGTGTGCCCTCCTCCTGCTGCTCCTGAGTAACAGGCCCCAATACCTGTGTGCTCTCCTCCTGCTGCTCCTGAGTAACAGGCTCCAATAGTTGTGTTCCCTCCTCCTGCTGCTCCTGAGTAACAAGTTTCAATACCTGTGTGCCCTCCTCCTGCTGCTCCTGAGTAACAGGTTTCAATAGTTGTGTGCTCTCCGCCTGCTGCTCCTGAGTAACTGGCTCCAATAGCTGTGTGCCCTCCTCCTGCGGCTCCTGAGTCATACGCTCCAATAGCTGTGTGCTCTCCTCCTGCTGCTCCTGAGTAACAGGCTCCAATACCTGTGCGCTCTCCTCCTGCTGCTCCTGAGTAACAGGCTCCAATACCTGTGTGCTCTCCTCCTGCTGCTCCTGAGTAACAGGCTCTAATACCTGTGTGCCCTCCTCGTGCTGCTCCTGAGTAACACCCTCCAATAGCTGTGTGCCGTCCTACTGAGTAACAGGCTCCAATAGCTGTGCGCTTACACCCTGCTGCTCCTGAGTAACAGGCTCCAATACCTGTGTGCCCTCCTCCTGCTGCTCCTGAGAAACAGGCTTCAATAGCTATGTGCCCTCCTCCTGCTGCTCCTGAGTAACAGGCTCCAATACCTATGTGCTCTCCTCCTGCTGCCCCTGATTAACAGGCTCCAATACCTGTGTGCCCTCCTCCTGCTGCTCCTGAGTCATAGGCTCCAATACCTGTGTGTCCTCCTCCTGCTGCCCCTGAGTAACAGCCTCCAATAGTTGTGTGCCCTCCTTTTGCTGCTCCTGAGTAACAGGCTCCAATAGCTGTGTGCCCTCCTCCTGCTGCTCCTGAGTAACTGGTTTCAATATCTGTGTGACTTCCTCCTGCTGCCCCTGAGTAACAGGCTCCAAAAGCTGTGTGCCTTCCTCCCGCTGCCCCTGAGTAACAGCCTCCAATAGTTGTGTGCCCTCCTCCTGCTGCTCCTGAGTAACAGGCTCCAATAGCTGTGTGCCCTCCTCCTGCTGCTCCTGAGTAACAGGCTTCAATACCTGTGTTCCTTCCTCCTGCTTCCCCCAGAGGAACAGGCTCCAATACCTGTGTCCCCTCCTCCTGCTGCTCCTGAGTAACAGACTCCAATAGCTATGTGCTCTCCTCCTGCTGCTCCTGAGTAACAGCCTCCAATAGTTGTGTGCCCTCCTCCTGCTGCCCCTGAGTAACAGCCTCTAATAGCTGTGTGCTCTCCTCCTGCTGCTGCTGTGTAATTGGCTCCAATAGTTGTGTGCCCTCCTCCTGCTGCTCCTGAGTAACAGGCTCCAATAGCTCTGTGCTCTCCTCCTGCTGCTCCTTAGTAACAGCCTCCAATAGTTGTGTGCCCTCCTCCTGCTGCTCCTGAGTAACATGCTCCAATAGCGCTGTGCTCTCCTCCTGCGGCTCCTGAGTAACAGCCTCCAATAGTTGTGTGCCCTCCTCCTGCTGCTCCTGAGTAATAGGCTCCAATACCTGTGTGCCTTCCTCCTGCTGCCCTTCAGTAACAGTCTCCAATACCTGTGTGATCATACTCTGCTGCTCCTGAGTAACAGGCTCCAATAGTTTTGTGCTGTGCTCCTACTGTCCCTTATTAACAGGCTCCAATAGATGTGCTCTCCTCCTGCTGCTCCTGAGTCATAGGCTCCAATAGCAGTGTGCTCTCCTCCGGCTGCCCCTGAGTAACAGGCTCCAATAGTTGTGTGCTCTCCTGCTGCTGCTCCTGAGTAACAGGCTCCAATAGTTGTCTGCCCTCCTCCGGCTGCTCCTGAGTAACAGGCTCCAATAGTTGTGTGCCCTCCTCCTGCTGCTCCTGAGTAACAGTTTTCAATAGTTGTGCGCTCTCCTCCTGCTGTCCCTGAGTAATAGGCTCCAATACCTGTGTGCCCTCCTCCTGCTGCTCCTGAGTAACAGGCCCCAATACCTGTGTGCCCTCCTCCTGCTGCTCCTGGGTAACAGGCCCCAATACCTGTGTGCTCTCCTCCTGCTGATCCTGAGTAACAGGCTCCAATAGTTGTGTTCCCTCCTCCTGCTGCTCCTGAGTAACAGGTTTCAATAGTTGTGTGCCCTCCTCCTGCTGCTCCTGAGTAACAGGCTCCAATAGTTGTGTGCCCTCCTCCTGCTGCTCCTGAGTAACAGGCTCCAATAGCTGCGTGACCTCCTCCTGCTGCCCCTGAGTAACAGGCTCCAATACCTGTGTGCTCTCCTCCTGCTGCTCCTGAGTAACAGGCTCCAATACCTGTGTGCCCTCCTCGTGCTGCTCCTGAGTAACACCCTCCAATAGCTGTGTGCCGTCCTCCTGAGTAACAGGCTCCAATAGCTTTGCGCTACACCCTGCTGCTCCTGAGTAACAGGCTCCAATACCTGTGTGCCCTCCTCCTGCTGCTCCTGAGTAACAGGCTTCAATACCTGTGTGCCTTCCTCCTGCTGCCCCTGAGTAACAGGCTCCAATAGCTGTGTGCCTTCCTCCTGCTTCCCCTGAGTACCAGCCTCCAATAGTTGTGTGCCCTCCTCCTGCTGCTCCTGAGTAACAGGCTTCAATACCTGTGTGCCTTCCTCCTGCAGCCCCTGAGTAACAGGGTCCAATAGTTGTGTGCCCTCCTCCTGCTGCTCCTGAGTAACAGGCTCCAATACCTGTGTGCTCTCCTCCTGCTGCTCCTGAGTAACAGGCTCCAATACCTGTGTGCCCTCCTCGTGCTGCTCCTGAGTAACACCCTCCAATAGCTGTGTGCCGTCCTCCTGAGTAACAGGCTCCAATAGCTTTGCGCTACACCCTGCTGCTCCTGAGTAACAGGCTCCAATACCTGTGTGCCCTCCTCCTGCTGCTCCTGAGTAACAGGCTTCAATACCTGTGTGCCTTCCTCCTGCTGCCCCTGAGTAACAGGCTCCAATAGCTGTGTGCCTTCCTCCTGCTTCCCCTGAGTAACAGCCTCCAATAGTTGTGTGCCCTCCTCCTGCTGCTCCTGAGTAACAGGCTTCAATACCTGTGTGCCTTCCTCCTGCTTCCCCCAGAGGAACAGGCTCCAATACCTGTGTCCCCTCCTCCTGCTGCTCCTGAGTAACAGTCTCCAATAGCTATGTGCCCTCCTCCTGCTGCTCCTGAGTAACAGGCTCCAATACCTGTGTGCCTTCCTCCTGCTGCCCCTGAGTAACAGCCTCTAATAGCTGTGTGCTCTCCTCCTGCTGCTGCTGAGTAATTGGCTCCAATAGTTGTGTGCGCATCTCCTGCTGCTCCTGAGTAACAGGCTCCAATAGCTAGGTGCTCTCCTCCTGCTGCTCCTGAGTAACAGCCTCCAATAGTTGTGTGCCCTCCTCCTGCTGCTCCTGAGTAACATGCTCCAATAGCGCTGTGCTCTCCTCCTGCTGCTCCTGAGTAACAGCCTCCAATAGTTGTGTGCCCTCCTCCTGCTGCTCCTGAGTAATATGCTCCAATAGTTCTGGGCCCTCCTTCTGCTGCTCCTGAGTAACAGGCTCCAATAGCTATGTGCCCTCCTCCTGCTGCTCCTGAGTAACAGGGTCCAATACCTGTGCGCCTTCCTCCTTCTGCCCTTCAGTAACAGTCTCCAATACCTGTGTGGTCATACTCTGCTGCTCCTGAGTAACAGGCTCCAATAGTTGTGTGCTGTGCTCCTACTGCCCCTGATTAACAGGCTCCAATAGATGTGCTGTCCTCCTGCTGCTCCTGAGTCATAGGCTCCAATAGCAGTGTGCTCTCCTCCTGCTGCCCCTGAGTAACAGGCTCCAATAGGTGTGTGCTCTCCTCCTGCTGCCCCTGTGCAACAGTCTCCAATATTTGTGTGCTCTCCTCCTGCTGACCCGGAGTAACAGGCTCCAATAGCTGTGTGCCCTCTTCCTGCTTCCCCTGAGTAACCGGCTCCAATAGCTGTGTGCCCTCCTCCTGCTGCTCCTGAGTCATTGGCTCCAATACCTGTGTGTCCTCCTCCTGCTGCCCCTGAGTAACAGCCTCCAATAGTTGTGTGCCCTCCTCCTGCTGCTCCTGAGTAACAGGCTCCAATAGCTGTGTGACCTCCTCCTGCTGCTCCTGAGTAACAGGCTTCAATACCTGTGTGCCTTCCTCCTGCTGCCCCTGAGTAACAGGCTCCATTAGCTGTGTGCCTTCCTCCTGCTTCCCCTGAGTAACAGCCACCAATGGTTGTGTGCCCTCCTCCTGATCCTCCTGAGTAACAGGCTCCAATAGCTGTGTGCCCTCCTCCTGCTGCTCCTGAGTAACAGGCTTCAATACCTGTGTGCCTTCCTCCTGCTTCCCCCAGAGTAACAGGCTCCAATACCTGTGTCCCCTCCTCCTGCTGCTCCTGAGTAACAGGCTCCAATAGCTCTGTGCTCTCCTCCTGCTGCTCCTGAGTAACAGCCTCCAATAGTTGTGTGCCCTCCTCCTGCTGCTTCTGAGTAACATGCTCCAATAGCGCTGTGCTCTCCTCCTGCTGCTCCTGAGTAACAGGCTCCAATAGCTATGTGCCCGCCTACTGCTGCCCCTGAGTAACAGGCTCCAATACCTGTGTGCCTTCCTCCTGCTGCCCTTCAGTAACAGTCTCCAATACCTGTGTGCTCATACTCTGCTGCTCCTGAGTAACAGGCTCCAATAGTTGTGTGCTGTACTCCTACTGTACCTGATTAACAGGCTCCAATAGATGTGCTCTCCTCCTGATGCTCCTGAGTCATAGGTTCCAATAGCAGTGTGCTCTCCTCCTGCTGCCCCTGAGTAACAGGCTCCAATAGCTGTGTGCTCTCCTCCTGCTGCCCCTAAGTAACAGGCTCCAATAGCTGTGTGCCCTCTTCCTGCTGCCCCTGAGTAACAGGCTCCAATAGCTGTGTGCCCTCCTCCTGCTGCCCCTGCGTAACAGGCTGCAATAGCTGTGTGCTCACCCCTGCTGCTCCTGAGTAACTGTCTGCAATATCTGTGTGCCCTCCTCCTTCTGCTCCTGAGTAACAGGCTCTAACAGCTCTGTGCTCACCAGCTGCTCCTGTGTAATGAAACTGAAGGACTGAATGGCCTTTTGACATTCCAATCAGTTCGTATTGACTGAAAATCTTTCTGATTTTTTTGTAAAATACCATCAAAATCAGAATGTTGCATTTATATTTTATTTCTCATTAACTAAGCAATCGTGTTAACTGACTCTGCTTTTGTTATACTGGTCTGAGAAGCTGAACGGGTCACAGTTTCAAGAGGCTGATCAGTTCCTCCTGTCCCTCTGTAACAGGCCGAAAGGCCTATGTCTTCCTATGTCTCAATAGAAGGCACTTGGGGACAGAATTGTTTCTCCCTGTTCCTGAGCAGCAATTTCAATGCGCTGAATGGTGCCTCGAAGTTATGAAATGGTTTGATGCCAGGGCATTTCAAACTACGAGCAGCATTACTCAAGTATCTAGAAACTTCCCTACAAGGCATTTTATGCAACTGATCTGTCATTCTAACCATGTCTCCTTTTTACAAACAGGATGGAACATATACAACCCAGCAATGTTCCAGCAATACTCCGACATATAAGGAAGAAAGATTTAAAAAGATTGAAAGATTTATGATCTATCCCTCGGCAACAGTCATCCACTCAGTCCAGTCTGAGTAAATGTTCCCCTTTATTGGGATGTGTAAAATGAGGTAAGGAACTGGTTAACTGAAGCTGTTTGTTTGGTGACTGTGATGAATGTCAGTCTCCAGAGATTGTACTTATCCCATATGAGGGTTTACATATTTTAATGATAAAATGGACACCGTTAAATGTGTTATCCCATAGTATGAGTGGGTGTCTCACCGACAGCACTCACAGGGATCAGCAGCTGCAGAGACAGGGGAATGGGAGATCTGACTCTGAGAACTTTAGACTGGAATGTAACAACAATGGACAGGAGTTTATCCTATTATGTATGGTTTCTTTCTACATATCATTCCCGGCCATTACCATTGCGGATCGAATATGGACTTTACATTATTCAATATTTTTATTATCCTACCCTGGCTATTATTGGTGTACCTGGTAAGTTTCACTGTCCATTTATTATTTGCATTAATCATGTGTGACTGTATTATTTTTCTTTACATTTACTCTACTGTGTAAACATTCACTCTCCAAACCACCACGAACAACTTTCCTTCTTTCCTTCGGGCACTGTGCCTTGTCGGACCTACTCAGTTTCAGCTATAGAACACAATTCATTGTATCACAGCCCTAGTTCAATATTGAAAGCTTGGAGGTCACTGTCTTCTGTTCTGGTTACAAACACCATTTCGTTCCTCTGACTTCATCTCATCCCTGGCCATTATCTGAGGCTGAAACAGACGAG
This sequence comes from Chiloscyllium punctatum, assembly GCF_047496795.1. NCBI lineage: Eukaryota > Metazoa > Chordata > Chondrichthyes > Orectolobiformes > Hemiscylliidae > Chiloscyllium > Chiloscyllium punctatum. The sequence goes on along the minus strand of NW_027310190.1, from coordinate 136,053 downwards.
TCACAACTATGGTGATCCCTTTTTCCACGAGCTGATTCCGAACCCATATCTGAACCATTCCTACTTGTAATTGTTAACGTCTCCTGAATATACTTCACTGGCTTATTCTATCTGCGATTTGAACCCTGAGCTATGAAATGTAGTCTTAATGATCCCAATAATCTGCTGCTGACACTCCCAAATTCAAACCTGCAAATCTGAGTCGACATTCCAAGGCTCGGTTCTCACCTCACACCAAAATCCCATCATTTCTTTGTGGATCGATTTATATTTTTGCCGGGTCTGGCAATGCCTTTAATTTAATATTTTGAACTACATCGTTTCCTCTGTCTGTGGCACAATCCTCAGTGTCTCTATATTGATTACCCAAACCCTTGTCACTTGTTCTCATTTAAACTAATTCCCTCCATGTGTGTTCTCTCTCAAACAATTTTCATATTTATCGCCACCAAAACACACACATACGCACACACATACTCTCTCTCTCTCTCTCTCTTTCTCTCTCTCTTTCTATCTTTTCCAGCAACACATTTTTAAGCTCTGATCTCCAGCATCTGCAGTCCTCACTTTCTCCCAGTTTATGGAGTACTCCACTAGCATGGTCTGCACAGCTCTCCATTCTGGCTTAACTTGTCTCAGTTTACGGTGTTTGGGTTGGTTCTGTGAGGCCGATTCGGATTTTGATGTAACGAAGCATTTCAACTGATCTGCCAATGTTTTCATTTGATGTTCTCATTTTTGTGATTGGACCCACCATTGTCTCACTTCTCCAGTTATTCTCACTCCCCTGTCTCCTTATCCATATTTTCGCAACATGTTATCAGTTAATTAATTGTTTGTTTTTCTGTATCATTCCCTGGTGTTTTATTTTTGGCTTCTGAGTGTATCGAATGCTGTCATTGTGAAGCTCTGAAAGAATGAAATAGTGTGTATTGGGCAGTTTTTCACTTCCTGGTGTGTCCCATATGCTTATCTTTGTTGGAAAAGGGGTTCCAGTAGCTTTGAGAGATGTACCTGTCCACTCAACGACTGTGTTTGTCGCTCTCAGCTGACAGTGCAGTCAGTAACACGAGGGAACCCCGCGACAACCATTATAAAGGACAAGGCATCCAACCTGTAACTGAGGAGCTTCTGACTGTCTCCTGTTATTGAAACGTTAGTGGATGGGCTTGGGATGGTTTGCAGGAGGTCGTGCTGTGAGCTGACTCTCACATTCAGAGAGACCTGATGATTTGGTGACGCAAATCTGGATGGAGCATTGCGACTGTAGTTGCAGCATCTGGGTCTGTAACATGAACAAGAAAAAATGAGCAGAGATTCAGAGAAGGAAAACTCTGAAACCACGGAGTGAGTGTGTGGGGAAAGGAATCTGACAAATCTGGCTGTGTCTTAACGTAGGTACACACGCCCTCTCGCTCTCCCCCGACATACACCCATGCACCTCTCCCTCTTCTCCCCGCGCACATTCACACTCCCCTCATCCATACTAATAAATCATATTTTCTCAAAAATATTCAATTTGTATACAGTCAGTCAATACGGTATTTTATAAACTCATACTTTGCAAATAAAATCAGTCTGACTCCAGGAGAAGACAAAGAGAGACTCAAAACAAGACCTCACGCCTGTATAACATAGTCTGTCCGGAGGGGTCCATTCCTTTACATCGTTAGTACCTTAAGTTATCTCCAGGCAGTGACTTGAAATAAATTCTCAGGTTTGCATATTAATCAATCAAAACCTGCACCTCCATTCTAACTGATAAAAGGTTTGGGAGACATCTTCGATGTGTTAAATTCACGTCCATGTGTTGTACAGCCCTTTGATCTTTTCCTTATAAATTATATGTCTAAGGTCTTCTGCTCTCACTAACACCTGATGAAGGAAGATCGGGACTAAAGCTTGTGTTTTTCAAAATAAAACTGTTGGACTATAACCTGGTATCTTGCCATTTCTAACGTTGTCCAACCCAGTCCAAACCAGCACCTCCATATCATAGCTTTTGTACATTAGCGCCTCTCCAACAAAATACATTTTCCTTATCCCATTTGCTTTTGTTTTGCATATTAACCTTTTGTGAGGCACGTTATGCAATGCCTTCTGGAAGTCCAGAACTAAGACATCGATAGGATCCCCTTCATCCACCATGTTTGTCAGATTTTTTTGTTAAAACATAAGTCAAAAAATAAACAAACCTGACTTATCCTTCAGTAAATCATGTTGACTGCAATGGATTGTGGTTTGATTTGAACATTTCCTGTTATTAATTCCTTAATTACTGATTTTAACAATTTGTCTTCAATTCCCAATCGTTTGTTCATCCCTTTTCATTCCCTAGTGAAGTTGGCTAATCGAAGTTCTTCCCTTTCTATAACCTCGACATTCCCTTTCAATTCACAAGGTTGTAAATGATCTGCTGCAATTGCTGTGTAAGAGGCAAGAGTGGCTGAATGGACTCATTCTGTTCCTGCTTTACACACTTGATGAGTTGAATGTCCTACTGGTGTTCCAACATTATAGTCTCGATGGACTGAATATCCTCCCAGTGTTCCTTCATTATTTTCTCGATGGCTTACATGTCTTGATCCTGTTCCTGCTAAAGCCACTCAAGGTCTCAATGTCCTTCTTCTGTTGCTCAGTGACAGGTTTGGGGACTTATGGAATCTCCCTGCTGTTAAGTCACATTTCGAGGGCTGAATTGTGCAGGCACGTTGTGATGCCCACAATGAGTAGCTCAGTGGTTAGCACGACTGCCTCATAGCACTAGAGATCCAGGTTCAATTTCAGTCAGGAGTCACTGTCTCACATTTTCACTCTGCCTGCAAGGGTTTCTATCGGGTATTCCAGTTTCCTCCCAGCCCCACGATGTACAGGTAAGGTGCATTAGTCAAAGAAAATGCCAGGTAACCGAAATTGGGTGGGGAGCAGGGGGGTATAGTGTGATTTAAATGTGGTGGTCTTCGGAGTATTAATTTGCTGTCTATGGGTCAAATGGCCTGCTTCCACGTTGTAGGAATTCTACATTTAACACCTTCATTGCACAAATCAGTTGGGGGAATAATCTCTCAGTTAATTCCAATCTCCCCAGTGAGGAGATAAATTCTGTACACACTACTCCAGATGTGGTCTCACCGAGATTCTGTACATCACCAGCAGCACTTCAAAAGCCTGTTGTAAGGTTCCCATCCAGGTTAGAGCAGTCTCAGTTGTTTGGGGGAATACACAGCATTGTTGAAAGATTATTGTCCTTCTCTACTTCACCAGTATAACTGGAGATCTGGTGAAAATGTCATAATGACACTTGAGAGAAATGAGTAGGATGTGGTGAGATGACATCAATGTTGAGATATGCCTCACCAGACATCTCGCCTGAACCTGCCATTAATCTCCCCAGAGCCCATGTCACTCAGATTCCACAGAATCTGGTAAGGTGGAGCTCAGAAACAGCAAGCAGAAGCAAACATTTATGGGAGTTATACCTCAAAGCCAAAATTGTGATACAAATGCTGTTTATATTACAGAACAGGAAATTACATATCCAAGTTTTGTGGGTACTACAATAAAAATGGGTAGCTTCAAGTAATATTGGAACAGTGTTAACCCAAGTGAATTTTAATGCTGGGGAAATGGATTTCATGAGGGTGTATGAGATGGGTTGCTTTAACAGTATTTTCAGCACCAGCTAGAGTTCAGACTGTTTTGAAATTGGTGTTGTGTGATCAGAGAACAGAAAAAAATGACAGGGAAACTAACCAGTTACTTAGTGTCTGTCTTCATGGAGGAAATAACAAGTGATCATGGGACTTGTGTAACTAAACGCTAAAATCATCCATATCAGTGATGAGGTAGTATTTGAAAACATATGTGGATTGAGGATTGATAAGTCTGACAGGCCGATCTAATTCATACTGAAATTTCAGAGAAAGCAGCAGTGCACAGATTGATTGCATTGAGGATCATTGTATTTTTCCATGTCCAATTTGGAAGATAATGAATGCATTCCAAGGATTTAGGAAAGAAAGAGGAGGGAGAGTGGAGACCTACAGAGCAGCTAACCTGTTATCCACAGTAGGGAATCTGTTGAAATTTATTATAAAGAATCTGATATTGCACACTTAGAGAACAATAGCAAACGTCAAGAGAATGATGCTAGATTTCTGATAGGGTAGTCAAAATTTGCAAACTTTTTGCTTGAAGATAACCCTTGTGAATGTAAACAATGGAAAACCAGTGAATATGCTATAGTTGGATACTCAGGAGGATTTTCAAGAACTCATGCAGTAAGTTAATAGAGAAAAAAAAGTACACTAGGAGAAACATACGCAAATTGAGCAAGGTAAAAGTTAGGTTTGATTTTGTTTAAAGAGAATCAGTATATAGGCGGTGTAGAGCTCCATGCTCTCTCTCCACGGATGCTGTCTGACTCACTGTGATATCTACCACGTGTGGGTTTAAGTACAGATTGCAGCTTCTACAGTAATTTATTCCGACTAGAAGTAAAGACATTCTGCGCGAGTTACACAGAGTGTTGGTGAGACTGTACATGAAGTATTGCTTACAGATCTGATGTCCTAATCTAATTAAAATTTCTGACAGAAGAGAGTCTATGCTCCTGTGATTGCATAGTGTGAATATGAATTCGTCGGTTTCTGAAGAGATTATTAACAAGAGTTATAAGTGTGAACTGTCAAAGGAAAAGGTAAGAGAAAACAAGTGCAACTTTGTTACAGTCTGAACCCAGAGAATGCAGCATTACAGCAGGGAAGTGACAGAACTATGAAGCAAATACATTAGTTCTTTCTTCACAGAAGAAAAAAAAACAAACAAGTCAAATCTTCCCAGCAATACTGGGAAACCTTAGTCTCGAGGGATAAAGAATGAGATTAATAAATAAATGTATTGGGATTAATTATTGGGACTTAAAGTATGGTTGAACTCAGCATACAGATGGAAGGTAAGAAGACAAAATCCAACACCAGAGTATTGTGCTTAAATAAAGGAGACTACAATAGGATGAGGGAGGGGAGGAGTTAGCTAAAGTTCGCTGCATGAAAAGACTTTAAGGTGGAACTGTTGATGAACACTGGCTGGCTTTCAATGCAATTTTTCCAAGTGCTCAGTAACAGTATATAAGAGGGAAATGGAAGGACTGAAGGAAAATGGTAATCTGTCGTGGATGTCTCAGAAAATAAGGGAAGCTATCAAATAACTGGCATAAATAATGACAAAGACCACCGGGAATCTAAAAGACTCGGAAAAATATAAACGTCAAAAGAAAGCAACAAAAAAAAATCAAAAACATAAGATAGATTATGAGAGTAAACTACCTCAGAATATAAAGACAGGTATCAAAAGATTCTATAAATAAATAAAACAATAATAGTGGCTAAGGTAAGCAATTGTCCTTTAGAGGGTGAGAAGTGAGATTCAGTAATGGGGTATGAGCAAATGGCCGAGGATTTGAGCACATATTTTGTCGATCTTGTCTGTGACATACATTAGTAACATGCCAGTAATTGTCAATGCGATGAAGGTAGGTGAGGACCTGGAAACAATCATTCCCACGACAGAGATAGTGTTGATAAATCTAATGGAGCTAAAGGTAGATCAGTCTCCTGGCTCTGATGGAATGCATCACAATTTACTAACAGAGGTAGTGGGAGAAATAATAAATGCATTTGTGGAAATCTTTCTAAATTCACTGGACTCTATTGCACTTCCAGCAGATTGGAAAACAGGAAATCAGACACCACTGTTTAAAAAGAGATGTAGACAAAGGTGGGGAACTATAGACCAGTTAGCCATTAAGTGTAGTGGGGAAAATATTTCAATGTGCAATCAAGGAATAAATAGCAATGCATCTCGACAGGAATCTTCCCATTGGGCTGACATAGGAACAGTTCATGAAAGGAAAGTCATGCTTAACTAATTTACCAGAAATCTATGAAGACATTATGACCACAGAGAGCCAGTAGATGCGGTGTTCCAAGATTTACAAAAGGCATTCGACAAAATGCCGCCAAAAAAGCTGCTGCATAAGGTAAAGATGTGTGGTATTCCGGGTAATGCATGAACATGGATAGGGGATTGGTTAACTAACAAGAAGCAATGAGTGGGAATAAATGAGTGTTTTCTGGTTCCTGCTCATTGACTAGTGGTATGCCTCAGGGATCAGTGCTAGGATTACAATTATTCACAGCTTAAATGGACGATTTGTAGTTGGACATCACATGTAGTGTTTCAAAGATTGCAGATAATACTAAAATGAGTGTCAGAGCAAAGTGTGCAGTGGAATGTTAAACTTTACGAAGGAACATAAATAGTTTAAGCTAGTGGGCAAAGGTCTGGCAGACGGAGTACAATTGTAATAAATGCGAAGTCATCCATTTTGGTCGGAATACCAGTGAAAAGGACTATTACTTGCATGCTAAAACAAATACAGCATGTTTATGTGCACAGGGACTTGGGTGTCCTTGTGCATGAATCACAGAAGTTGGTCTGCAGGTGTAACAAGTAATTAACGAGGCAAATAGAATTGCTAAAGGGATTGAGTTTAAAAGCAGGGAGGTTATGTTGCAGCTGTACAAGGTGCTGGTGAGACCACACCTGGAGTATGATGTGCAGTTTTGGTCTCCTCATTTGAGAAATGATGTCTTGGCACTGCGGTGGATACAGAGGAGGTTCATTAGGTTGGTTCCCGAGTTGAAGGGGTTCCCTTATGAGGAGAGACAGAGTAGACTGTAATTATATATTGATTGGAATTTGAAAGAATGAGGGAGGATCCGATAGAAACATATATAATTATGAAGGAAATAGATCAGATAGAAATAGAGAGGACGTTTCCAGTAGAAGGTGAAACTAGGACAAGAGGGCAAAGTCTCAAAATTAGGTCGAGCAGATTCAGGACTGAATTCAGAAGGAACGTCTTGACCAAGAAGTTTGTGAATCGGTGGAATTCCCTGCTGAGTGAAATAGTTGAAGCTTTGTCATTGAATGTGTTTGAAGCTCAGATAGATATTTTTTTGAGAAGTAAAGGAACTAATGGTTAAGGTGAGCGGACGGGCAGGTAGAGCTGAGGGCATGAAATGATCAGCCATGTTCTTATTAATTTTCCTAGTTCTTATGTAATGGGTCAACATGAAATGGGAATCATATTTGAGAAACTGACTGGTCTATACATACGGTGAAGCAATGGATGCAGTGCATTTGGATTTTCAGAAAGATTTTGGTAAAGATTCTGGCCTCGTATGCAAAGTAAAATGTTAGAGGGTTGGGCCTAAAATATGAACATGATTTTAGAATGGGAGAGCTGACAGGAAACAGTGAACAGGAATAGAACATTCTGTTTTGAAGTGCAAGGATCTTTGGTGTCGCAGGGATCGTTGCTTTGGCTCCAGCTATTCCCAATACATCACAAACATTTGGTTGAGACAATCAAATACAGTGTAACCCAGGCTGTTGACGGCACTAGATGATGTCGAATGGTGAGTGGGCGAGGAGTATATTAAAGAAACGCTCTAAAGTGATTGAGACAAGTAGAGTGAAGGGGCAAATGCGTGCCACATGAAGAGCAATGGGAGTGGATGTGACGGTGTGTATTTTGGTGGAAACAATAGAACAGCAACCGATAATTTGAAAATGGATTGGGCGAAACATTTTGATCTTTAAAGTGATTTATACCTTTTTTGGTTTCTTCTGCGCAGACCTCCATGGTCAGTGCAGGGCAGTGAGTTCTGAAGCCATGAGGCAACACTGGGAATGATATTGGCACACTAACCAGTGTACACAGACCCACCAAGAAGGTAGCGCAGCATTGAAAAGTTCAGGATCTCTCAGTACAACAGTCATGAAAGCAATATTGCAGAAACACAAAACAGGTAGGAAGGTAAAGGCTGTGTTGACCATCATTTCAGGGGGATTTGAAGACAAGAGTAAGGGTGTATTACTGCAACTGTACGGGCTCTTGGGGAGACGCCCATCTCGAACCTTTTTGCAGTATCGTGTGCAATGTTGGTCTCCTTACTTAATAAAGGACAAACCTGACATTGAGGGAGAGCAGTGAAGGATGACCAGACTGATCTCTGGGATGACAGACTTGCTGAAGGAGCAGAGTTTGGGGCGACTGGACCTGTATTCCTTGGGCTTTAGGAAAATGAGTGGAGATCTCAATGAAATATTAAAAACACTGACAGGGCAAGACAGATTGGAAGCAACGATGATCATTCCCCTGGCTGGGTTGTCTAAAACAAGAGGTCACAGTATTAGGTACAGGCAGGCTGCTCTGTACTGAGATGAGAGTGGTGACCCTGGGAAATTCTATACCGCATCAGGCTGTGGAAGTTTAAACACGGGATATAAATAAGGATTTCTAGACACTAAAGGGATCAGGAGACAGCTGGGGTACGGCTATCACAAGCTCAGAGATATTAGGAAGGAGGTCTCTGCGGGGTCAACAGGACTGTGTTTCCCATTCCCTTTTCTGATACTGAGGCTGTAGCTGCATGTTCTGTCGGTTTTACCCTTTCAAACCTCGGAGCACATCAGTACAATTTAGTGTCTTGCCTGACCGGTTTAAAGACCATTGAATAGTTTATCACATGTCTGTGTGTCTGGAGTCAATTTTAGGCCAGGCCAGGAAAGCATAGAATTTACCAGAACAGAATTCACTTCCATGAAGTGCATTGGGGAAGCAAATTGAAGTTTGCAATCGTCATTGATTTCAGGATCACTGTTACTGACACCAGATTTTAAATCTCGATATTTTATGAATTGTTTTGTTAACTTCCACCAGCTGCCTGACCATTAGCCTGATCTGGATTAGTAATCCAGTGCCATTTCCACAGCAGCACCATCTCCACATGGGGACCTATTGGAAACCACACTGAGCAGGTAGTCAGAATAATCTCCATTACAGCCTCACAGGTCCTATTCATCTTTAAAGCAAGCATCCATCTATCAAAATGCCGATGTTTAATTCTTTCAAACTCATCATAAGTCTGACCTGTTTACTTCTTAATGTTTCTGAACTGCTGTCTACATGTCTCTGGTACCAATTCATGAGCACTTAAAATAGCTTGTTTGACATCTTCAGGGTCTCTTGACCATTCATCTGACATCGGAGCAAATACCTCACTCGACCTGGCTACCAGTTTAGTCTGAACTAGCATTACCCATCATTACTTGGACCATTCTATCTACCTAGCCAAGTTTTCAATGAAACAAAGGAGGCTTCAAAATCTTTATCATCAAAATGTGACAGCGTTTAGACATAGCTGTATGTATCTCCAATTGCCTTTTAATCTCCATCCTGTTACTTTGACTTTGTTGACTAAATCGTACCTTCAAGTTCAACCTCTCGCTCTTTTTGCTCAACTAAAAACCTTCTGTCTCTTTTTCAATCTTCTTCTCTCTATGCTCAGATACGAACCTTCTCCTTCGCTTTTCTCCGTCTCCCTTCTCTCTTGCTTTCTGTTTCTTCTCTCTCTTTCTCTCTTCCGTTGTTTATCTTTAAACTCCATTTTCCTCAATTATAATTTAAGTTTTTCTCAGTCTACTGCGCTTATCTGTTTCTCTGATACACCTTAGCGTTTGAGTAATTTCCTGACAATTTCAGCTTTACTTTTGTCCTTGGTTAAACGCAAATCTATGTTCTTTACTAATTCTAAAGGTTTGGCCTTTATTTTTCTTTCTAAACTTCCTTGGAAAATATGAGAATCATCTTCAAACCCCTCTTAATGTTTTTTAAGAACCATTTCTGTCCCTTTTAATTTAACCAACAACAAGTCTTCGAAATTGAATCTGTTGTCTTACTGACGTTTTATTTAAAGATCTCGGACACCAACATGCAAATGTTTTAATATACTGTGCATTTTCTCATACCTCAAATCTATTCAAATCTACCCAAATGACAGTTTGGATCTGCCTAAACTTGTTGTAATCGCGGACGAAAGCCCTCAAACTGTTACAACACAGGATTAACCGCTCTCCTAATTTAAACCAGCCACACAGAAATGTTCACCTCATGTCCTAATATCTTAAGTGTCGAGAGGCAAAGATCCATTTACAGAGTCACTATTTAAAGTAAAATTAACAATTTTGTTATTTAAGTCCAACAGAGAATCATAAAATAAACAACTGTTTAGAAATCCCGTGGGTTAAACGTATCTTTTACCTCCCACTCTACAATACTGGTCTGATGAAACAAAACCCCCAATAAAGGTTTACAAAAAATATCATCATGTTTCAAAACCAGTCAGCTTTGTCGATTTTCCTTTGTAGACTTTGTCTATAGATTTTACTCACGGTCAGCTTTGATGTTCTGCTGTGCAAACTTCTTCTAGACAGGTGCCTACAGGAAGCTCTTCAACTCGCTGTCTATCTTTGTGGATGTCTTTAGAAGTTCTCCCCGTAAATGTTCAAAATATCCAGTTTCATACAACAATGCATCGGATAATTTCATTGATATTGATGCGATCAAATACATTATATTTCAATCTCGATTTGATTTCAGTCTGTTGGTGCATAATTTAAACTGTCTGGCTGAATTTGTATTTGATTTTGTTCCATGGCAACTCAGCATCACTATTGGTTTCACAGACAAATGTTACATTTTAACTTCTTTCAGAACACGTTGTGCCAGCTTCCTGTCTCCCTTAACGGGAAAGTATACCTCTACACCTTCATAACAATATCTTTTTTTCTGCCCTGCATAGCTTTTCATAAATTTGATCAACTTAGCAAGTTCACATAAATGTATTTTCTGTTCTGAAAAAGACCCATCTTCTCTCATCCTTCCATTACTTATTTCCTTCTTTCCAGTTGTCATTCCAATTACTTACAATGTTACTGGCATTCTTCGACAAAGTATTACATTGTGTGTGTGTGTGTGTGTGGGTGTGTGTGTAGTGTGTGTGTGTGTGTGTGTGTGTGTGTGTGTGTTTCGCTTGTGAATAATCATCTTTAGTTGCACTAAGATGAAGGAATGAGATGTAATCACACCCATATGAAAGAGTAAAATTGCAACGTTTCCAAGTTTTCTGATATCAAAAAAGATGCTAAAAAATCTCCTTTATTCATTGATTGGGAAAGTGAACAAATGACGTTCATGGGCCAAACAGAAATAATTTACTGAACCTTCACTGGGGTCATCGAATGACCAGATACTTAATTTTCTCCTGGGAGTTTAAATTCAGCTTTGTTTGAAGTCTGAGTTACATAATTTTTTTTATCAAAATGCAATCATAATCGGTGACAAAAACAGACGTTGTTGGAAATGCTCAGTAGTTTTGGCAGTATCTGTTGTGAGAATGCAGATTGAACATAGCCTAGTGGAATGAGTCTGGGTTGTTTACTTTTTGCCAATAGTGTTCAGCGACGTGCCGGATAGGTACATTGGTCATGGGTAAATGCAGAGGAATAGAGTAGGGGAATGGTTCAGGGTTAGATACTCTTCGGAGGCTCAGCATGGACGTGCTGTGTGAAATGGCCTGCTTCCTCACTGTTGGGATTCTATGATTCTATGATTTCTTCATAAAAAGGGAGGTCGGTGCCAGGATCAAGAATGCCTCCAAGCATGCGCCGGGCATATTGAATTGGGAAGGTAAACAGCCAGCGGTCGTCATTCACATTGACATCAATAACATAGGTAAGAAGAATGGAAGGTTGAAAGGTCCTGCAAAGAAAGTTCCGGAACAGGTGGGAATTGTACAAAAATAAAAGTGTGCACCTTAACTGGAGGGGCCCTAACATCCTGGAAGGGAGGTGTGATCGTGCAGCTCAGGAGGCTGGGAACCAATTCAGCAGGTCAGAAACTGAACAGAAAGTAGAGGGTGGTCGAATAAACAGGCAGTGCCAGTACAATGACCATGCTGAGGGAAAGAATAATAACTATTTAACAATATGAGTAGAAAGTTGGAGTAAATGATAGGCTCACTGTTATTCGGTTGGAGATCCTGTGCACAAAAGTATTTTAAAAAAAGACGTATCAATGGAACTTATCTAAAAAAAAAACTTTTAACTAAAAGCGTGCAGTATTTGAAATCAAATTAATGAGCTGACAGCTCAAACAGAGATAAATAGATATGGCATTGTGGGGATTACTGAAACGTCGTTACAGAAAGGTCAGGACTGGGGTGTTAAATGTCCATGGGTAGAGTAGATGGAGTGTCTGTATTAGTCAAGGGTCTTGTCAAGGTTGCATTAAGAAATGATATTAACACGTGGGACAAAAATGTTGAATCAGTCCGGTTTGAAATAGAATACATTGAAAGAAACCCATTGGGATGAGCATTTCCAGCCCAGAAACCCCCATCCCGGCAAACTAATTTCAAAGTAGGGAATAGCATGAACCAGGGAATAATGATGGCTCGAGACAAGGGCACACGAGTGATTATGGGTAATTTGAACATGCATATTGACTGGATTAATCAATTTGCAAGGGGAGACACAAAGAACGACTCATCGAATCTATAAGAGATTATTTCTTCGATTAACGTATCATGGAACCAACCAGAGAACCGACTTGGTATTATGTAATAAGGAAGGAGTGATAAATCATATTGTCGTAAGGATTATCTTAGAAAGAGTGACACAGCATGCTGGAGGTTCACATTCAGATTGAAACAGTGAAGACAGTCACATACGAGAGGTTTAGTGTTGGGCAATGACAACTTTACTGGCCTGAGGAAGCGATTTGCCCAAGTAGACTTGGCAAAAACATTAAAGTGCAGGACAGTTGAATAACAGTGCTAACTACTTCGGGAGATAATCAAGACACCTCAATTGAAGTGCAATCCTTAGTGGATAAGGAATTGTAAAAAGATGAAAAGTGATCCATAGCTTAACAAGGAAGTCAACAATAACAAGACAGTGATGACCTGGCTGTATTATCGCCGACTGCTCATCCAGATATTGTTAGAACATGGAACATAGAACATAGAACAATACAGCACAGAACAGGCCCTTCGGCCCACGATGTTGTGCCGAACGTCTATCCTAGATTAAGCACCCATCCATGTACCTATCCAAATGCCGCTTAAAGGTCGCCAATGAATCTGACTCTACCACTCCCACAGGCAGCGCATTCCATGCCCCCACCACTCTCTGGGTAAAGAACCCACCCCTGACATCTCCCCTATACCTTCCACCCTTCACCTTAAATTTATGTCCCCTTGTAACACTCTGTTGGACCCGGGGAAAAAGTTTCTGACTGTCTACTCTATCTATTCCTCTGATCATCTTATAAACCTCTATCAAGTCACCCCTCATCCTTCGCCGTTCCAACAAGAAAATGCCGAGAACTCTCAACCTATCCTCGTACGACCTACTCTCCATTCCAGGCAACATCCTGGTAAATTTTCTCGGCACCCTCTCCAAAGCTTCCACATCTTTCCTAAAGTGAGGCGACCAGAACTGCACACAGTACTCCAAATGTGGCCTAACCAAAGTCCTGTACAGCTGCAACATCACTTCACGACTCTTGAATTCAATCCCTCTGATAATGAACGATAATACTCCATAGGCCTTCTTACAAACTCTATCCACCTGAGTGGCAACCTTCAAAGATCTATGTACATAGACCCCAAGATCCCTCTGTTCCTCCACCTGACCAAGAACCCTACCATTAACCCTGTATTCCGCATTCTTATTTGTTCTTCCAAAATGGACAACCTCACACTTGGCAGGGTTGAACTCCATCTGCCACTCCTCAGCCCAGCTCTGCATCATATCTAAGTCCCTCTGCAGCCGACAACAGCCCTCCTCACTGTCCACAACTCCACCTATCTTTGTATCATCTGCAAATTTACTGACCCACCCTTCGACTCCCTCATCTAAGTCATTAATAAAAATTACAAACAGCAGAGGACCCAGAACTGATCCCTGCGGAAGTCCATTTGTAACTGGACTCCATGCTGAATATTTACCATCTACCACCACTCTCTGCCTTCGACCGGTTAGCCAGTTTTCTATCCAATTGGCCAAATTTCCCTCTATCCCATGCCTCCTGACTTTCCGCATAAGCCTACCATGGGGAACCTTATCAAATGCCTTACTAAAATCCATGTACACTACATCCACTGCTCTACCCTCATCCACATGCTTGGTCGCCTCCTCGAAGAATTCAATAAGACTTGTAAGGCAAGACCTACCCTTCACAAATCCGTTCTGGCTGTCCCTAATCACCAGTGTCTTTCCAGATACTCGTAAATCCTATCCCTCAGTACCCTTTCCATTACTTTGCCTACCACAGAAGTAAGACTAACTGGCCTGTAATTCCCGGGGTTATCCCTATTCCCTTTTTTGAACAGGGGCACAACATTCGCTACTCTCCAGTCCCCTGGTACCACCCCCGTTGCCAGTGAAGACGAGAAGATCATTGCCAACGGTACTGCAATTTCCTCTCTTGTTTCCCACATAATCCTAGGATATATCCCGTCAGGCCCGGGAGACTTGTCTATCCTCAAGTTGTTCAAAATGTCCAACACATCTTCCTTCCTAACAGGTATCTCTTCTAGCTTATCAGTCCGTTTCACACTCTCCTCTTCAACAATACGGTCCCTCTCGTTCGTAAATACTGAAGAGAAGTACTTGTTCAAGACCTCTCCTATCTCTTCCGACTCAATACACAGTCTCCCACCACTGTCCTTGATCGGACCTACCCTCGTTCTCGTCATTCTCAGGTTTCTCACATACGCATAGAATGCCTTGGGGTTATCCTTGATCCTATCCGCAGGGATTTTTCATGCCCTCTCTTAGCTCTCCTAATCCCTTTCTTCAGGTCCCTTCTGGCTATCCTGTATCCCTCCACTGCTCTGTCTGAACCTTGTTTCCTCAACCTTATGTAAGCCTCCTTCTTCCTCTTTACTAGACATTCAACCTCCCTCGTCAACCAAGGCTCCCTCACACGACCATTTCTTTCCTGCCTGATCGGTACATACATATCAAGGACACGTCGTATCTGCTCCTTGAAAAACTTCCACATTTCCACCACATCCTTCCCTGACAGCCTATGCTCCCAACGTATGCTCCTCAAATCCTGTCTTACAGCATCGTAATTTCCCTTCCCCCAATTGTAAGAACTTCCTTGTTGTGCGCACCTATCTCTCTCCATAACCAAGGTGAAAGTCACAGAATTGTGGTCACCATCACCAAAATGTTCACCCACTAACAAGCCCACCACTTGTCCCGGTTCATTACCGAGTACCAAATCCAATATGGCCTCCCCTCTGGTTGGACAATCTACATACTGCGTTAGAAAAGTTTCCTGGACACACTGCACAAACACCGCCCCATCCAATCTACTTGATCTAAAGAGCTTCCAATCAATATTTGGGAAGTTGAAGTCGCCCATGACTACGACCCTGTGGCTTCTGCACCTTTACAAAATCTGTTTCCCAATCTGTTTCTCCACATCTCTGCTGCTATTGGGGGGCCTATAATAAACACCCAACAAGGTGACTGCACTTTTCCTATTACTGACTTCAGCCCATACTACCTCCAGAAGCAGATCCCCCTCAAACTTCCTTTCTGCAGCCGTTATACCATTTCTAATTAGCAATGCCACCCCCCTCCTTTTTTACCACCCTCCCTAATCTTACTGAAACATCTGTAACCAGGAACCTCCAACAGCCATTCCTGTCCCTCATCTATCCATGTTTCCGTGATGGCCACAACATCGTAGTCCCAGGTACCGATCCACGCCTTAAGTTCACCCACCTTATTTCTGATACTCCTTGCGTTGAAGTATACGCACTTGAGCCCATCTCTGTGTCCGCAAGTAGTCCCTGTCAGTGCTACCTTCTCCACAGCCTCCCGACAGTCTTGGACATCCTGACACACAGCTAGCTTACTTGCTGGACTACAAGTCCGGATCCCATCCCCCTGCCAAATTAGTTTAAACCCCCCCGAAGAGTGCTAGCAAACCTACCCCCCAGGATATTGGTGCCCTTCTGGTTCAGGTGCAACCCGTCCTGTTTATACAGGTCCCACCTTCCCCAGAATGCAGTCCAATTGTCCAAATATCTGAAGCCCTCCCTCCTACACCATCCTTGCAGCCACGTGTTCAACTGCACTCCCTCCCTATTCTTTGCCTCTCTGTCACGTGGCACCGGCAACAACCCAGAGATGACGACTCTGTCTGTCCTAGCTTTTAGCTTCCAGCCTAACTCCTTGAGCTCTTGAATGACCTCCCCACCCCTCTTCCTACCTATGTCGTTGGTGCCAATGTGTACCACGACTTCTGGCTGCACACCCTCCCCCTTAAGGATTCTGAAGACACGGTCCGAGACGTCTCGGAACCTAGCACCCGGGAGGCAACAAACCATCCGAGAGTCTCGCCCATGTCCACAGAACCGCCTGTCCGTCCCTCTAACTAGAGAGTCCCCTATAACTAGCGCTCTCCTCTTCTCCCCCTTTCCCTTCTGAATCTCAGAGCCACAGACCCCTTCACTGCAGCTTACACCTGCAAGGCTGTCCCCCCCAACAGTTTCCAAAGCTGTATACTTATTTTTTAGGGGAACGACCACAGGGGAACCCTGCACTGCCTGCTTCTTCCCCTTCCCACCTCTAACTGTTACCCAGCTACCTCTGTTCTCCGGCGTAAGTATGTCCCTGTAGCTTCTATCGATCACCCTCTCAGCCTCTCGAATAATCCTCAGCTCATCCAGCTCCAGTTCCAGTTCCCTAACTCGTTCGGTGAGGATCAGGATCTGACTGCATTTCCTGCAGACGAAGTCGGCAGGAGTATTGGTGGTCACCCCTACCTCAAACATCCTGCAGGAGGAACATTCCACCGCCTGCGCTGCCATGACTGTACACTGTCTCCAAAAACAAGAACACTGAGTCAATAACCTGTGGACTTTAAAGTTAGGTTAGAGGAGGAGGGTGGGAGGGAGGCCCTACGGAAGTAGGACCTGGGGTCTAGAACACACCCACTCAAATACTAATCACTTGCCTTCCCGCCCAGCTATGCGCTCCAACCTCACTTCCGCTGCCCGCTACAGGTAAGTAATTTTGAAACAAACTGTCTTACCTTAGCTGTAGTCTCCCGGGTTCGTTTTTCCTCGGCCGCTGCTCCCACTCAAAATGTTCTTGGGACTCAGGTTCAAATGTTGTCACATTCAATATGAACCTGAAATTAAGAGTCTATTGATGATCATGAAAGCATTGCTCATTGTTAGAAACAGCCATATATTTCACAAGTGTCCTTTAGGGACGGAAACCATCATTCCTACCAGGTCTCACCTATGTATAACTTCAAACCCACACAAATTTGGTTGAATCTTAACTGCCCTCTAGGGATGGACAATAAGTTCAGTCTAACCGAGCGACTCCCTCATCCTATGAATAAATGAAAGAAAAACGCTTTAAATACCAGCAAACGGTTACTAAAAACAACATCAAAATGGCTATGAAGCAAAATGTGTAGAAAGCATAAGAATTGATAAATAATATTTCTCGCAGAAGACAAAAAGAAAAAGAATGTTAAAATTAAATATTGGCGTCTTAGAGGATGAAAGCAGCGAGATTAGATTACTTACAGTGTGGAAACAAACCCTTCGGCCCAACAATTCCACACCACCACACCGAAGCGCAACCCACCCATACCCCTGCATTTACCCCTTACCTAATACTACGGGCAATTTAGTTTGGCCAATTTACCTGGTCTGCACATCTTTGGACTGTGGGAGGAAACTAGAGGAAACCAATGCAGGCACAGGGAGAACGTGCAAACTCCACCAAGTCAGTCGCCTGAGGTGGGAATTGAACCCGGGTCTTTGGCGCTGTGAGGCAGTAGCGCCA
The DNA here is from genome assembly GCF_047496795.1 of Chiloscyllium punctatum. NCBI lineage: Eukaryota > Metazoa > Chordata > Chondrichthyes > Orectolobiformes > Hemiscylliidae > Chiloscyllium > Chiloscyllium punctatum. The sequence continues at coordinate 118,254 of NW_027310190.1, read as the reverse complement.
ACCACTGTGCCACCATGTCATGAGATAATAATGGTAAACTCAGAAATGGCATAGGCAAAACCAACACTTCCTGTTTTCATATGGTTTTTAAGGTTTCTTTTTTAACGCTGTGAAAGTTTGTTTCCGTTTCGAAAAATTAATCATTTTTTTTTAAAAAAAAAGGAGTTGTGCCTTCATATCAGAGAGTCTTGTCTGTTTTCTGCTCAGGAGAAGACTTTTCTGCTAGGAATATATTGAAGATGAATATTTATATTGAGTTAATTAGTTAAAGGTTTGATTTTATCTATTTTTATATGTTTGATGTGTATATGATTTTGCTTCCATTTTAACATTATTATCTATAGGTAATGAAAGGTAACATATAAATAAGGTGTTGTGAAAAATCCTGCTTCTAGGCATAATGTTATTTAGGCCACAGAGAGTTTGGAGAGAAGATTTAGAAAAAAAACTACTACCGAGCAAAGCAGTCAGATAAATGGTGACTGTCAGGAAAGGTAAGAAGGTACTTCAATGTCTCCGGCGACTATTCCTCTACCAAAAAGATTTTCACTTTTTGGAACTGTTGAAGAAGGTAGTCTTTCTGAGGAAAATGGAAGAGCCGTCAGTTATTGGACTGATGGCACGATTTTTATATTAGGCAGGGTTAGAGAAAATTTAGAAGAATTATTGCTACAGTGTGATTCATCAGCAGGAGATTCTGTGGCAGTGAGCATGAGTTTAGGGTGGTTTGTGCTAGGCTTAAGAATGGCTCTAAACTTTTCAAGCACATTGTTAAAGGTGAGACTGAGTAGTCATAGATTGTTGTACATATTGGTAGGAATGACTTTTTAGGGAAAATATTAAAGCAGTACAGGGTGAATTTAAGAGGTGAGGTCGATTAAAAATAAAAAAAAGTATTAATTTGTGGTTTACTGCCAATGCCAGCCCCAACCGGTGGAGGAACGAAAGGTTAAAGGAGAAAAATCAATGGCTGAAGAGCAGGGTTGTTGTTGAGGGATTTAGATTTTTTGAAAATTGGAATTTGTTTTGGAATAGAAAACACATGTTCAAAAAGTATTGGTCAAATCTAAACTGGAACTCAACCAATATCTTAGCAGGGAGATTTGCTCACTCTATATAGGGAGACATTATATTGATAGAGAAGGCAAGGGTGTTATTCTAATTGGCAGTGTTAATGGACAGATGGATGGAGAAAGTTATGAATGTGAATAGAGCATGTCCATTAGAAACTAAAGATGAGAGAGTCAGAGTATACACTAATTCTGAAGCACTAAGTTGCATTTATTTCAATGTAAGGGGTCTTATGGGGAAGGTTGATGAACTCAGGGCATGTTTAAGAACATAGAATTGGGGTATCATATTTATTCCTGAAAGTTGGTGAAGAGGTGTTAAAGTCGATAGTGTGATGCTGGAAAAGCACAGCAGGCCAGGCAGCACCCGAGCAGCAGGAAAATGGACGCTTCCGGCAAAAGCCCCTCATTAGGAAAGGGCTGTTGAAGGCCTTTTGCCCAAAACATTGATTTCCCTGCTCCTCGGGTGCTGCCTGGCCTGCTGTGCTTTTCCAGCACCACACTCTCGACTCTAATCTCCACATCTGCAGACCTCACTTTCGCCTGAGAGATGTTCAAGATTGTCAATTCAACGTTCCAGGTGATAGGTGTCATAGAATGGATAGAAAACGTGGCATACAGTGGGTGGAGAGGGGGAGGCCTGCCGTTTTAGGTTAAGGGATAAATTATTGGTATTACTGGAGAAGTTATTTCTCAAAAATCATCAGGTAAAATACATGGGTAGTGTTAAAAATAAGAAAGTAAAGGTCACTTTGAAGAGATTGCACTATATGCTCATTTGTGACAAATCGTCCAATCAAAATATATTGATAGAAATTAAATATAAGAAAGGAAAGAGTACGTTGACGTTATTGCACCATATGCTCTCCAACATTAAGAAAGAAATTGAGAAACAGACATGTAGGAAGATCTCGGATATATGTAAGCTTAATAAGGTTGTGGTAATGGGGATTTTAATTTTCTAAAGAAATGATTGGGACTACCATAGTGTTAAAAGGTTGAATCATGAAGAATTTGTCAAATGTGTCGAAGAAAATTTTCTTCATCAGTACGTGGATCATCCGAATCGAGAAGGAGCAAAACGAGACCAGGTTTTGTGAAATAGGCAGGGCAAGCGACTGAAGTGAACATGGGAGAATACTTTTGGGTCTTGCAGTCATAACTATTAGTGGAAAATAATACGCCTTCCATTAATATCATATTTTTGATTTAAGTACCATAATTTTTAATGGCATGGGACAAGGACTGTCCAAGTTTGATGGGAGTAGACTTTTCGCAGGTTAAATAATGTCTGACAAGCGGGAGGCATTCAGTAGTCTGACGACGTGAGTTGGGAGGCTTTATTTTCCTGTTAGCGTGAGGGTAAAGCAGGTAAGGTTAAGGAACCATGGATGACTAAAGTTATTGAGGTTCCACTCAAAAATAAAAGACAAACTTACTTTAGATCCAGACAACTTTATTGAATTGAATCTTTTAATCAATATAAAGAGAGTGGGGCACCATTTTGAGAGAAATAAGGAAAGCCAAAAAGAGATATGAGATAGCATGGGCAGATAAGGTTAATGGTAATTCAAAGATATTGTGTAACTACATTAACAGCAAGACTTAACCAGGAGAGTAAGGCCTTTCAAAGTTCACGAAGGGCATCGATGTGCTGAACCCAGGAGATGGGGAATAAAATTATCCCATTCCTGGTGCAGCAGACAGCAGCAAACACACACTACTGCCTGCACCTCGCATTCATCCAGATTGAACTCTGTGCTGTTTGTCAGCTGATTGACCCATTTGATCAAGATCTTTTTGTAATCTGAGGGGGTCTCCTCAGTTGTTGGCCCCAATCCTTTCTGTGTCATAACCAATATCATATTCATTCCTTCCCTTCATTGTTAAATCATAACTTTTGATGAACAAGATTATTGTACATTTTTATGGAACAGACCCGACTCCTCCAATCAGTTCAAGCAGGTCTCCCTGACCGTAGATTTGCTAAATGTTGAAGGTAAGTGTATAGTGGATATCGCCAGAGTGAATTAGCTGGTCAGACTGCCGTGTTTTAAACAAAAAGAATTTATTTAAAACATTAAGTAATGAAACAAAACCAAGCGAATATTGAATACCCAAATAACCCATCTGATCCGAACCTGACAGGTTTTCCCGACTTAATGATGCTGTTCCAAATTGGTTTCAACATTCCCAATAAACAAACCCCTTGGCACAAAGAGTAAAATTTACACAAACCAAGCTTACAGGTTACAAATTCAGAGGACAGAAGGATGGGGAGAGCGTCCAGTTTCAACAGTGACTCTGAGTTAAATAACCTTCGAACTGACTGAATTGTGCAGGTGGAGAGCTGGTCACGTCCCCTTGATAATACCAGTTTTTTTTTTAAGACTTAAAAACCTTCTTCTTGAGGTATTACCAGTTTGGTATAAACCAAAGGACCCCAATGAGCCGTTCAAAATTGAGACATGTTGGAACCGTGGGTCGGTTAGAACTTCTCTGAAACAAAAACCAAGCACAACATAACCTTGTGAAGGGACATTATAAAACTGAATCATTAATTCCAAAGATATCTTCAGTTCTCAAAATAACCAAAAGTAGTGGTTAGTACACAAAAACATACATATGTATTCACTTAGTATAAAAATGCAAACCTGCAGAGCTACATCCAAATTCAGTGTGTGATACACCTACCACTGAGTGTGTCGATCTGTCATTCAAGTTTCGACAATGCTTTGGCAATCATGACCTGCCACAGGCTCACTTTTCAAACTCTGTGGCTGAAATTACAGGCTCGAGCTAAACAGACTCGCATTTTTGTCCTACAATTTCTCCAAAAGCTTCAATGGGTTATTGTTACAGATGTTGCTAATAATATAAAAACTGAAACGTTGTCGTGCCAACACAAAGCTCAAAGTCTCTTTCTTAGCTGTTGAATATTTCAACCAATAAATATTTCACGTGATGGATAAATACCAATGCGTCTTTCTATCTTCTCGTCGTCTTCCTGCAGGTGTGCAGCACCGACACCCACATCACTCGCATTTATAAGACCATAAGACCTAGGAGTGGAAGTAAGGCCATTCGGCCCATCGAGTCCACTCCACCATTCGATCATGGCTGCTGGGCACTTCAACTCCACTTACCCGCATTCTTCCCTTAGCCCTTAATTCCCCGAGACAACAAGAATCTATCAATCTCTGCCTTGAAGACATTTAGCGTCCCGGCCTCCACTGCACTCTGCAGCAATGAATTCCATAGGCCCACCACTCTCTGATTGAAGAAATGTCTCCGCATTTCTGTTCTGAATTGACCCCCTCTAATTCTAAGGCTGTGTCCACGGGTCCTAGTCTCCTCACCTAACGGAAACAATTTCCTAGCATCCACCCTTTCCAAGCCATGTATTATCTTGTACATCTCTATTAAGTCTCCCCTTAATCTTCTAAACTCCAAATGAATACAATCCCAAGATCCTCAGCCGTTCCTCATATGTTAGGCCTACCATTCCGTGAGAATCTCCACTGGACACGTTCCAGTGCCAGTATGTCCTTCCTGAGGTGTAGGGACCAAAACTGGACACAGTACTCCAAATGGGGCCTAACCAGAGCTTTATAAAGTCTCAGTAGCACAATGGTGTTTTTATATTCCAACCCTCTTGAGATAAGTGACAACATCGCATTCGCTTTCTTAATCACAGACTCAACCTGCATGTTGACCTTTAGAGAATCCTCGACTAGCACTCCCAGATCCCTTTGTACTTTGGCTTTACGAATTTTCTCACCGTTTAGAAAGTTGTCTGTGCTTTTATTCTTTTTGCCAAAGTGCAAGACCTCGCATTTGTTCACGTTGAATTCCGTCAGCCATTTCCTGGACCACTCTCCCAAACTTTCTAGATCCTTCTGTAGCCTCCCCACTTCCTCAGTAATACCTGCCCATCCACCTAACTTCGTATCATTGGCAAACTTCGCTAGAATGCCCCCAGTCCCTTCATCCAGATCATTAATATATAATGCGAACAGCTGTGGTCCCAACACTGAACCCTGCGGGACACCGCTCGTCACCGGCTGCCATTCTGAAAAAGAACCTTTTATCCCAACTCTCTGCCTTCTGTTCATCAGCCAATCCTCAATCCATCCCAGTAGCTCACCTCGAACACCATGGGCCCTCACCTTGCTCAGCAGCCTCCCATGTGGCACCTTATCAAAGGCCTTTTGGAAGTCTAGATAGACCACATCCACTGGGTTTCCCTGGTCTAATCTACTTGTCACCTCTTCAAAGAATACCAACAGGTTTGTCAGGCATGACCTCCCCTTAGTAAATCCATGTTGACGTGTTCTAATCAGACTCTGCTCTTCTAAGAATTTAGAAACCTCATCCTTAATGATGGATTCTAGAATTTTACCAAAAACCGAGGTTAGGCTAATTGGCCTATAACTTTCCATCTTTTGTCTTGATCCTTTCTTGAACAATGGGATTACAACTGAGAACTTCCAATCATCCGGGACTTTCCCTCACTCCAGTGACTCTTGAAAGATCTCAACCAATGCCTCCGCTATTTCCTCAGCCACCTCTCTCAGAACTCTATTATGTATCCCATCGGAGACAGGAGATTTATCAATTTTCAGACTTTTTAGCTTTTCTAGCACTATCTCTTTTATAGCCACCTTGAAAGGATTTGCTTAATCAGATGGAGCTCATACCAAATGTAAGTTGCTTGACCCACCTTCCCACTAAAGCCTTCCAACTGCTGAATTAGATATGCATCCTTTTTTTTAACTGTATTGACCTTGCAATAGTCCACACACAATCGTTGGGTACCATCTGGTTTCAGTACCATGACTTTGAGTGAGTTCCAGTCACTGTAACTCAGGTCGATTCTGTCATCTTGGAGCATGTGTTAAATCCCCTTCTGAATCTGTGCCAACTTTAGAGGATTATGCCTATAAGGATGCTGCTTAATCAGAACAGCATGTCCTTATGCACAATTAGGTAATATTTCCCATTTAATTTCCTCATATCTCCCCATATAATACTAACAACTCTATCACGTCATTTTTTTTCCTCAGAGAGGTTACTCAATAATTTATCCCAATTTTAGAAAACTTCCTCATTGTCCACTTTAATTTGAGGAACGTTCAATCCAGAATCCTCTGAACTTGGTTCTTCCTTCTGTACTGTAATCATTAACACATTCTCCTGTTGCTGTCCGTTCCCTGTCAAAATACCTTTTGAGCATATTCACATGACATACTCTGTGAGATTCCTTTCTGTCTGGAGTCCCTATCAAGTAGTTACCCTCACTCAATATTCTTCGTATTTGATATGTTTCACCAGTCCTTGCTTTTCAAGATCCCCCATCACTAGAAGTAACATACATACTATATCCCCGATAGCAAAATTGCAAATGTTTGAGTTCTTGTCCACTTCCTGTTTAGGTGCATTCTGCAATACTTTTAAATGCCATCTCGCCAACTCCCCAGCGCTTTTTAATCATTCCAGAAAATTTGAGACATAGTCCAACAGTGTGGCCTTTTACTTCTGATTTACTAATTACTCCTTCATCGACTTTAACGGTCCTACCTCTTAATAACCTAATTAAAATGGACAGAATTTGGTCAATTCATTTTGTGCATCTCTGATCACTAAAAGCCCTTACACCAATCAGCTGGATAATCCTTACCATAAGCATTCAACATGATCGTTAAAGTTTGATGTCACCTTTCTCATGCTCGCTGCGATTTTAGATGGTTCACAGTAGATTTGAATTGATTTATTACAGAGCTGCCCTTAACTTCCTTGAACTGTTTGGATGTGAAGTTTGAACTTTGGTCGCACTGTATCTCTGTTGATAGTCCGTATATATTTTTAAAAAGAATAATTATCCTTTACCATCCTTTTCGCTGTGACGTTGCATAATGCAATAGCCTCTGGAAATTTCGTGGAGACATCAATTATTGTTAACAAATACTGATTCACACTTTTTTTTTGTTTGATATAGGGGACCTAGCCAATCAATTAAACTATTGTAAAAGGTTCCTCAACTGCAGGAATAGTTATTAAAGATGCAGGTTTTATTAACACCTGTGGTTTTCTAATTCCCTCACGTGTATTTCATGTCTGGCAAAATTCAACAACATGATGGTGCAGTGTAGGCTAGTAAGAATGCCTTCTATTTTAGACTGTGTTTTCCTCACTCCAAAATGACCTCCACGTGGTCATTCATGCTTCAGTTGCAGCTCCTCCTTTCTGTACCCCATTTGCAATTCCATTTGATGAATTTCTGCCCATTTCTCATCTCCTCATGTGATAGTTTCCATCTCCTCACGCAGACACCATTTTAAAGGTGTCTCAGGGATACATTCAGATTCCCTAATGTATATGCCCTTTTGATACAACTACTTAAAAATTTCATCTTTCTGCTGTAACTCAATTAGTTTAGCTGAACTAAACATGTTTGCATGATCACCTATTTTCTCCTCTTTTGTCTCAACTATCTGATGGAACGAAGTATCTCCTAATGCCACTTCAGATTACTTAGCTTTACATTTTTTTTTGTCTCTCCTGTTTGAACTCGTGACATTGGGACTTTGTTACCCCACATTCAGAAAAGATTCCAAGAGAAGGCATTGCTTCAGTTGGCTGTATCTCCACTGGTTTTTAACCAGAGCAGGCAGCATTTCTACCGGTGAATAAGCTGCATACTTTACAAGGGAAAATTGTATTCCTGTATCTGAGAGTTTGTCCAGTACTCCAATCACAATTTCTTCACTCTTCACTGGACACTCTATCCTCGCTTAACATAAATATGTGCATTTTATTAGTCTCACAGTGAATTCCCTTTAATAGTACCCTTTCTGGAAAGAGTCCCTCAGGAGTATATATCTCCTCATCTTTCAGCATCACAGACTAAGAGGATCCTGTGTCCCTTAATATTGCATCCTCTGTACTTCTGGCCTATATGAATAAACTTTCCCTTTGAAGGTATATTTTATAAGCAGGTTCGGCACTTCCTCCTTGACCAATCTCCGGTCAGCTTGTACACTCTGATGAAGCTTTCTCGCCTCCACTGTGCTTTCTGTTACCACGCCAACAAACTCCCAGGCTCATCCTGTTTTCCTACATCTTTTTTTTCCTAGCGCACCAACAGAGTGATTTCCTGTGACCTAATTTATTGCAATGAAAACAGCAGAGTTTATTAACTTCTTTGCCCTCTTCTTGGGTTTCCTTTTTACCCCTGTCGTAAGTTATCCTTATGATTTTCACTGAGATCTACATATCCCTTCCCAAGTGAGGATTTCTCTTTGCCCCAGTTTACTTCCCTCATCGACTGAAATTGAGTCTGGAAGCCAAACTGTGTTTTATGGACCAATTCATTATCTTCAGCCATTTCAGTTGCTAAACTTGCTATCTACACTCTCTGCTCTCCCACAGGAGTATGCATTACCTCAGGCAGCGATTTTTGGAATTCCTCCAAAATAGTTACTCTCTAAGTGCATCATAGGCTTGCTTGATTTTTAAAGTTCTTATCCATCTATCGAAATTACTTTGTTTGATCCTTTCAAACTCAATATACGTTTGACCTGGGCCACTCCTTAGGTTCCTAAATGTTGTCTATAGGCTTCTGGAACAAGTTCATGTGCATTTTATTTGCATCCTCATACTCCCCAGTTCCCTAAGCGTACCTTCAGCCTTCATTTCCATCCTTTTAAGCTGACCTTCCATTCTAAATGTCTATCTCTGAAACGCAAACGCGCTCTATTTTTCTTTTTCTTCTGCTAAACATTTGTTTTTTTTCTTTTTCTCTTTCCTGCATTAAATCTATTCATCCTCTTTTCCTTGTAAATTTCGTCGCAACGCAAACTGCTTCATTACTGCTTCTAACACAAGCTGCTTTATTTGCGATTGAAGTTTAATCTTCTGTACAGATCCCGATGGAGTTTCCAGCAAAGTTGTCTGCAGAGCTACTGCTGCAATTATCTCATCTTGCCTCACATTAGGAGGCAAGCTTCAACTGCAACTTGTCTACTAATTCCTGCAGCTTGGATTTATGTGCATTTTGTAAAATCCCCAAGGTCGAGTCTTCCACCTCCAAAACATCCTTGGTTCCTGCAAGAGCCATTGCTCTCTGAAGCTCTGTTTACCAAGCCAAATCACCACAAAATAAGAGACACTAACACCTGCCACTCGCTGCCTAAAGCCTGCAAAGGGCCCCCAACCTGTTATGGACCAGGCCCGATCCCTCAAAGATTTTTAAGCAAGTAGCCCAGACCGTAACTTTTATTTGTTAAAGTGGATATTCGCAGAGTGAATTAGCTGGTCAGACTGCAGTATTTTAAACAAACAGTACTTATTTCCCAAATTACAGAATGAAGATCATGAACTGAAGGGATAATAGCTGAATAACGTATCCTATCCAACGGACAGGCTATCCCGACTTAAGAATGCTGCATCAAAATACTTGCAATAATCGTAATGAACAAACCCCTTAGCACAAACAGTAAATCAGACACAAAATGCTTGCAGGCTATGAGGTCAGAAGTGCTGAAGGAGGGGGTGAGCATCCAATTTCAACAGTGATCCTGACACAACGAGCCCCCAAACTGAACAGAATTGCCCAGTTACAGAGCTGGACACATTCTTTGATTATGCAGATTTTTTTAAAAAAAGAATTGAAAGCGTTCTGCCTGATGCATTATCTGTTATGTATATACGAAAGGACGCCAATAAACCTTTTAAAAAATCAGACATATTGAAACCTTGGGTCATTTAGAACGTCCCTGAAAATAAAGATCAAGAACAACATAACCCTGTAAAGGGACCAGATTTGTGACAATATGTGACATTTGGCTTTGAAGTGAATTCAAAAAATGACAGTGTTTGTGAGTTTAGATAAAACAGTGCTGAAGGGCATTGTGTATTGAAGATACAAGATTGGCTTATTAGAGCAATGAGAGGAATGTCCAGACAGATTCACACTTTCTGTGCATGGTCAGGGCAAATATGCCCACTGTAAATCTATTGGCTGGCGCCTGTTCTAGTAGAGGAGACATCAATACGGTAACTACATCTAGGTTGTTTGTTTTGGGGGTGGTGGTGATGGGAGGTTGAGGTGGTTATAACATTGCAAACGGACAACACAGCAGAATAATCTAACTTGTGATAAGAAAATATCCTCATTGTCCCTCACCACGACAGCAATTGATGGTGGAAGATGTGACCAACAGCCAGTAATGCCAACATTCAAACCAGTCTAGTTCGTATTGTGAACGGAAAGTACCACACTGAAAGGGGTCAACTGGATCTGTTTTTTCAGTGACTATGATTGAGGCCAGTCTCCATGTATTTTAAATGTGGCACTGGATGTGGCACCCCTCTACTCATAGTATGGAGCTTCATGCAATGCCTTTTGCCATTGTAGCAGCAGATGCATCACCTCTAACACTAACAGGAATCACAAGCTGCAGAGACAGCAAGAGGAGAGATAAACATCTGAGAATAGTCTGGAATGTTCCTTTAATGGTTCAGATTTTAAGAACTTTAGACTGGAATGCTCCAACAATGGACAGGAGTTTATCCTGGTGTCTTGCCTATTTTTCCTGGTCTGGATTCACATTATCATATCAGATATATGGGTGCACTGATGATTATTCATGCGGGCTACTATCCCATGCTCGCTATTGTTAGTGTTCCTGGTAAGTCTCTTCATCTCTATCCATTTGTTAATTCATAAACCATGGTGAAACTCATTGCTGTTTCTATTATCTATATTTGGCAAAGACAGAATCCATAGTCTTCAGTTTCAAATGCAAATTCTATTCATTACTACAAACTTCTGAACTGCCCAACAAGCTCGTCCTCACATACATCTGAGAACAAGACTGTTAACAATCTCGAAGTACCTTTTGGACCCGAATCGATTTATTTCTCGGTATTCTCTCTATCACTAAACCTACCCACTACCAGCTCCATAATATCAGCAGTCCCCACCTTGACTCAGTGCGGGTACTAAACAAACCATTATCGATGCCTTGATAAATTTCAGACTTTATGGTTCCAGTTCTCTTACAAGCGCACTTTCCATTACAAATATGTCCATCACAACCTTGTTCTTGTCTCTAAAGTAAATTCATGACAGAGATAGTGTGTCAGAGATGTGATGTCAGCGGATATGTGTTTTAAATCTTACCTCAGATATGTCAGAACTTAAATTCAAATGACAGGAATTGGAAATAAACGATAATTTCACGAATATTACAGTAACAGTACCAGCATTTTGTCAATAGATTTGTCTATAGCACGGATGTCCTTGGGTAACGAAATCTAGCATTATTACCAGACTGTCTTAAGACTGATGTCAGACCCACAACAATGTGCTTGGCACTATACTATCTGAAGGAATGACCTCACAGTAAAGGACATTTAGTGAGGTCAATAAATGCTGCCCTTACCAACGATGCAGACATTTCATGTCATAACAATATTGAAGTTTAAACAAAACAAAGAATGATGCAAGGGATCAGAAAAAAAAACAAAACGAGAAGCTGCCACACCAACTGATCAGATTTGGCACCCTTGGATGGAGGGGAGAATAGAATTAGCATTTCGAGTCCACTGACCTACCTTCGTAACTGAACACAGCTTGAAAATATTGCGATTGAAGTTGGTGACAAGGATTTCTATTATGACTGAGACACGGGGTGAGTTGAATAGACAGAGAAAGAGAGGGATAAAAGAAAATAAGCAAACAAAGGGATTGAAGATGATCAGCTGGAATGGAAATACAAAAAACGAGATTAATCTTATTTCTTTTTTCTCCAGTTCCCATATTACTGAAAATCATGCCCATGTCAAGTATACATCAAAGTCCCTGTTCAAAGTGAGTTATGTTCCTTTATCTGTCTTCCCTGAGTGTGATCATCTTCCTGTATTCATTAATGGGATGCTGGGACAGTATTCAATTCCCTTTCCTCATTGTCCTTGAGAAAGTGTTGGTGAGCTGCCTTCCTGACCCACTGCTGTCTGTGGGCTGTAAGTAGTCAGTGCTGAGGTCCACCCGGTTTCATTTCTTTGATGTTTGTAGTGAGTAATGTAACTGAGCGGCTGGTGTGGCTTTTTCAAATGGCAATTCAGAGTCAAATGCATTGCGGGATTCACATGTCAGCCCGACCAGATGAATGTGGTAAATTTCATTCCCTGAAGAAAATTAGAGTGTCAGGTAGGATTTTCTGACAATCGGCAATGGTTTCATAGCTTCGTTTGATTTTATTGAATTGAAATGCCACCATTTGTCATGGTGGGATTCGAATCTAGGGTGGGGATCAGCATCTGGGTCCCTGGATTAAAAAGTTGGAGATAATACTGAGAGGACATCGCCTTCATGTTGTTCACAAACCTGTCAGCAGCCACACTCTGACAGAGTTCGCCATTCCAAACAGCATCTGACCTCCATACAGAACATTAGCCTGCCTTCTGGGAGATGCCTCCTTGAGACATGACACAAACCGTCCGCTGTCCCTCCTCACTGTTAGCAAACCATGGTATCGTTATCATAACATGCGTGCACCATTAGCAATGGAGCCAATAGGAACAAAATGGATCAATCTGTCTGTGCAGTCTATGGTTCATTGGTTTGCAATGTTGGAGCATCAGTGACATCCTACTTTGTGTTACAGTCTGGAGGGGCTGAATAGTTTCTTCTCTTTATGCGTTAGTGTTTTGAGGGACAGAAAGTCCTCCTTCTGGTCCCAGGGAAAAAAGGTTCACGGACATTATTGGGCGCCCCTTGGTTCCTGCTTACCAGCGTGATGTACTGACTGAGCTCATTATCTTCCTGTGTAATAGCAGGCAGGCAGGGGCATGGAAGAACACAGCAAGTCAGACAACATTGAGTTCTCCAATTTCAAATAACCTGACTCCATTCCCACCTCCTTCTCCTTCCTTCCAGACTCGCGACCCTACTTTCAGATTCAACTGGATTCTGTCCTCCCATTGTCCAACCCAGTGGTACCCCTTTACCTGTGTTCATCTATCCCCTCCTCACCACCCTGCCTCCTCCTCTCTCGTCCTGCCTCTTTATCTGTAGCTCCCTTCCCCCACCCCAGTCCTGAAGAATATTTATCCGCAAGCAGTTGACTTCTCCACCTCCCGATGCTGCCTTGCTTGCTGCGTTCTTCCAGTCTTTTGCCTGTCTATCTTTCACCCTCACAGGAACATATAGACCTTGAACTCTAGCTGTCTCACTTTTAAAGGCTTCCCATTTGCCAGAGGTACCTTTGCTTGCAAACAAACTACTGCAATCAATCCCGGCAAGCTCCTAATTCTGTCAAAATTCACTTTGCCCCAATTTCGAACTTGAATCTTTGGACCAGTTTTTTTTTCCTTTCTACATAACTACTTTAAAATTTATAGAACTATGGTCACAGGTCCCAAACTGCGCATCCACTGTCACCTCACTCACCTCTGCTGCCCTATTTCCCAAGAATAGGTCAAGTTTTGCCTCTTCCCGATTAGGACCATCTATGTATTGTTTGAGGAAACTTTATTGACGCACTTAATGAATTCCATCTCATCAAATCCCTTAATGTTCTGGCAGTCCCAATCTGGGTTATAAAAAGTAAAACTCCTGTTCCTGCAAGTCTCCCCTATCTCTCTACATATTTTTGTTCCTGTAATTACCATTGAATATTTGGGGGCCCATAGAACAACCCCAATAATGCCACCATTCCCTTCTTATTTCTTAGTTACACCCACAAAACCACCCGACTGATGTTTTGTGAAACTCCCATTAATCAGAAATGCAAGTGTGCGAGATAAGTGGCTGTCCGGCCCTATCTCCGGACACTTTTATTTCCCTTCCCAGGAACAACGACACGGAGGAGTCTGACCAAAACTTTTTCATTCAACTTTGCAAAGTCGGGTGCTGTTCCCAAAGGTACACACACACAAGCATAGTAATCTCCACGCATTATATACATGTATATGTGGGCTGGGTCTCCTACTGCTGTCTTGACCAATGAGTGCTAGGGTTCCCCACTGTTTTCCTTATTTGGGTTCTGGTTCCTGCGATTATTTTGTTATTCACTTGGCCAATCAGTGTTCGAGCTCCCCGTTCTTTCCTTCTATGGATGATGTTGTACAACTGTGGTTAAGGGCGGTCTCTCAACTATCGAGGAAAGCTGTTACAATTGTTTCATTCATATAAACATGGGGGAGGTCCGGCAACAGTTTCGAGTGTCTGCTTGTGTTTACTATAAGGTAGAAAAGACTAAAATGGAGCTAACTGTTTAAAAATTACACTACCCCCTACAAATCCCCCGTGTCTTTTCTTACGGCCTGTAATTTTTAAACCATAAGTTTCTTCTCCAGGGCATTTGATAACTCCCGAGCTTGTTCATCAACTGCCCGTCTCTAATACTACCCCCGCCCAATAGGGATTCACGTTGTTCCATCTCGAGATTCATTCGTTCAACCTGCCCATAGGGAACATCCCTCTTAGTAAGGGCGGTTTTGATCAGTCGTTGAGTTAATCCCCGGACACAGGGAATAACGCAACACCCAAGGGCAGTGAGTACCCCTGCCACCACTATACATGAGTCAAGAAAGGGAACGACCACCCCCGTCCATTTACCGAACCAAGCTTCCAACCAGTCCGTGAGGCCAGAGTCGATACCCGGGTTTTCGGCCAGTTCGTCCGCCAATGTGGTGAGTCCATCCAGGGCGCGGGTGATGGACCCATCAGGGGCTGTGTTGCTGGGGATGAAAGTGCAGCACTGAGTGCCTATCATGACACAAACACCCCCCTTCTCTGCCAACATCATATCTAAGGCCAATCTATTTTCCCACGCCATCCTACTAGTGGCGTCCAGTTGTTCTGTTATTCCTTTCACTGCATCCCGGGTATAGTTAATGAACCTCTGCTGATTGTAGTAAATATAATTAATCCAATCCACATTCTTATTGATGGTCACCCACCAGAACTGTGACGACTCAAAACCCGCCGCTATCTGGTTCCTAGCCTTGTATTCGTCAGGAACACCCCTGGGGACCCCTATGGCATCTAAATATATGTTATCATCGAAAGAGGTCTCCAAAGCTCTCTCAGTTCTTCCACTAGAACGGGGTTGCTCTTGTTTTTCGAATACCAGGGTGAATGGGATGGCCAATTGAACGATTGCACAAGTGCCCGTCCATTTTTGGGGCAGGGTCGGTCGCAGAACACTCCCACCACAGTACCACCAGAGGTCTGCCCGAGGCACATGAATGTGGGAGTAATTCCCGCCCCCGGTAGTTTCATTGACCAGCCGAATTGATCCGCTGCACTTGTCAAATGTCCCCACATCGTTGTCCCACTGGAGACCCGTCCGAGAGACGCAGGCCTGGTGCGTACCCGTTACCCCTGAGAATGATGGCGGGCGGGGCGCCCCCTCAGACCTGACGGGGGGAAACTTCAAACTCAAGGGTCGGCAAGTGGAGTCGTTCCAGGCCTCTTGGTCCTGGTACAGCCTTATCATGCAGTCCAAGGCTCGTGGGTGTTTCTCCCATCCCAGCGGGAATGGGACGACCTGAGGGTTAGGGCTGGCACTCGTGCATGCGTAGCAATCACTCTTTTTCATGCTCCTCACAGTATATTTGACCCATTCCATCCAGGCATTCGCCTCCCCGTATCCCGTTTCTATTTCAAAGGTCTTTTCCAAATCCGTCGTCTCAATTATTCTAATCTTTTCCTGCTTATCAGTGGTGGATGAGCCCCCAGACTCAGCTTCAATGACCGTGATATACGTGCAGCACAGCTGCATTCCCCCCCATCCTGCCTGGCCCCCAACTCTAATACCCAGTATTGTTCCATTAAGGCTTCCCCGTTCTTTCCCAAGTTCTTTATGGTCAGATAGAGCGGATTGCACTGATTCTGCCCACAATCCCGTCCAGGGGTGATGGGATCACGGACAACTGACACCATCGCCTGGACCCCGGGGGCTGGAGGCCTATTTATGCCTTCCCTACCATGCAATTGTAATACTAACGTCTGACCCTGGAATCCCCTTTCTCTCTCGAGGTTCCGCTTAGTTTGATTCAGTTCACCTTTAGTCCTACAGGGCACCAACCCACATAGGTCTAAGCTAAATGTCTGTATTGATTGGTTGGCAAGCACGGAGATGGGGAACCACTGATGGTCCTCTAGTTGTTTTTTCCAGAGGCCAAATTGGGTAACCCGCACACTATGACCCAGCCCAAGGATAATGGCATAGCAAGTTAACAATACGATTGACCGCATTTTGTCGCGACACCCGTAGCCCGAGGGCACAGTTCCTTTAGACTCGCCAAAGTCCGATTAGTTCGTTCTCAGGGTCTCTGTTCCTTAGATGCCTTTGTCAGAGAGGTTCGTTCGTCCTCCGTCGGTTGTGGCACTGGTCCCTTGACTCGAATGTAATGTGTCCAGCCCTTTTCGGCCGTACGGATAGCCGTTTCGGTAGTCAAAAATACGAGGAAGGGACCGTCCCAAGTTGGTTCGAGGGTACGTTGCTTCCAGCTTTTAATCAGGACCCACTGACCCGGCTTGACGGTGTGCACCGCAAACTCGAGGGGCGGCGTCTGTGCCAAAAGTCCTGTTGGCGTAAATGAGATAGAGCAGACCCCAGAGCCACCACATATTTTTGCACAAACATATCCCGAGACTCAAATACAGGAGGTTCCCCCTTCGGCCCATGGAATGGGAGGCCAAACAGCATTTCGAAAGGGGAGACGCCCAAATCCCGCCTTGGCTGGGTGCGAATTTGCAATAGGGCAAGGGGTAGGCATTTGGTCCAAGGCAGGCCGATTTTACTAGTGAGTTTGGTTCGCTGCTTTTTGATGGTCTGGTTCATTCTTTCGACCTTGCCCGAGCAGGGGGGATGCCAGTGGGTGTGCAAATCCCAGTCAATCCCCATTGCTTGCACTACATTCTGGAGGACGGTCGAGGTGAAGTGGCTTCCCTGGTCAGAGTCAATAGCGCGGGGTAGCCCAAATCGTGGGATGATTTGTTCGAGTAGAATCTTGCTAACCTGAGTTGCCGTTGCCGTGGTAGTGAGGAAAGCTTCCACCCATCCTGTCAGGTGATCTACCACTACTAATAGATACTTCAGGCGACCTATGGGGGGGAGCTCAGTGTAATCTACCTGGACATACTCAAACGGCAAAATCCCAACAACCCATAGGGAAGATGGGGGAGGTGAAGGAGTTCCACCTGGAGCTCCTCCTCCTCCAGCCGCAAGGGTTGTGGTTCGAATATTTTCGCATTAAAAACCCCACCCTTAACTCCTGAAATGTTTAATGTTTTAGTTTGGAAGCCAACCCCCCTAGGATGGAGGGGAATTGAGGACCAGACGGCGCCTGTGTCAACTAAGAAGGTAACATCTTGTCTAAATGGGCCCACCCGTAAATTTACCAGGGGTTCTTGGTAGGCCCGTGTTCCGATCCTCCCCTGACTTCCCTAATCCATTTGTTCACGCTCCATTTCATACATCCCTTCTCTTTCCCTTTTAAACTCGGGACAATCCCTTTTGAAGTGTCCCAGTTTCCCGCAATGGTAACATCCGGCCTTCTGAGGCTGCTCAATTCCATAAGATCCTCCTCTCTCACTTCTGCCCCGTCTCGCTTCTCTCCCTCTCCAACTTTCCTTCGACGTTCCTCTTTCCACCCCATAATCTTCCTCCCCCATTCCGGTGGACTTACAAGCTTCCCGTACGGCTGCCACCATCATTTTTGTCTTATGTTTCTCCCTTATTACATCCCTCTGAACGTACACCTTCTGTGCTTCCCGTAATAATTCTGCAACATCCTTTTCAGCCCAATCCTCCACTTTCTGTAATTTCTTCTGAATGTCAGGCCATGACTTAGTCACAAAGTGCACCTTAAGCATGCCCTTGCCTATTTCCCCATCGGGGTCTAAACCTGAATACTTTCGCATGGACTCCCGCAAACGGTCTAAAAACTCACTCGGGGATTCATCCTTTATCTGTCCAACTTCGAATGCTTTCGCTAAATTCCGCTGTTTGAGCACGCAGGTTTGGATCCCCCTGATTATAAGGCTTCTGAGGTCTGTCATATTGGCCCGTCCCCCCGCGTCGTTATGATCCCACCGGGGGTCCTCTAAGGGGTATTTCTGCTCTCCACGCTGAGGGCCGTCCTGATGCTCCCTATCCCAAATGGCCATTGCACTATTCTGGATCATAACAATTGCATCGTAATTAAATAGTATTCTCATCATGGCCTGCAGTTCAACCCATGTGTATATACTGGGCCCCAGAAATTGGTCCAGTTGTATTCCCACACTGACGGGGTCGTCCAGTAGACGGGGTAGTTCATTACGGAGTTGCCGGATATCCCCAGAATTTAAAGGTTGTACTACAAACCCGGTCCGTTCGTTCCCAAACGGCACCTCTCGTAAGGGGTTCAGCTGTTCAATATTGTCACTCCTCCCAGCTCTCAATCCCTCTTCTCGACCTTTCCGCATCTCGAGTAAACTGATTTCCTAGTGCCTGGGGTGAGTTCTGCGCCCCCTCCTGTGCCCCCCCCCCCCCACCCCACCCAGCAGTCTCTTCCTCACTGGTCGTAGCCTGCTGGGACTCGGATTTATCCGTCGCAGGAGGGAGATTGTTGTAATCAGGCTTGATCCGTGAGCCGAAGAGACTGCCCCCCCCCCCCCAGCAATAATGATTTCATCCCGGATGAGCCCCCAATTGTGCGAGATAAGTGGCTGTCCGGCCCTATCTCCGGACACTTTTATTTCCCTTCCCAGGAACAAAGACACGGAGGAGTCTGTCCAAAACTTTTTCGTTCAACGTTGCAAAGTCGGGTGTTGTTCCCAAAGGTACACACAAACAAGCATAGTAATCTCCACGCATTCTATACATGTATATGTGGGCTGGGTCTTCTACTGCTGTCTTGACCAATGAGTGCTAGGGTTCCCCACTGTTTTCCTTATTTGGGTTCTGGTGCCTGCGATTATTTTGTTATTCACTTGGCCAATCAGTGTTCGAGCTCCCCGTTCTTTCCTTCTATGGATGATGTTGTACAACTGTGGTTAAGGGCGGTCTCTCAACTATCGAGGAAAGCTGTTACAATTGTTTCATTCATATAAACGTGGGGGTGGTCCGGCAACAGTTTCGAGTGTCTGCTTGTGTTTACTATAATGTAAAATGCAGCTAACTGTTTAAAAATTACACTACCCCCTACACAAGTTCCCCTCCCATCTTTCCATTTCTGACCTTCCTAATGCACTTTACCCTGGCACATTAAGCTGTCAATCCTTTCTCCCCTGAATCATATTTCCGCAATAGCTACACTATCCCAGTCCCATGTACCTATCCACACCCGGAGTTCATCGATCTTAACTATCACCCCTTTTGCATTGAAATAAGTGTAAATTAATCCAACAGGCATTCCTTGTTCCCCGTTTTGTTCCAGCCTGACCTGTCTTTTCACATTACAAATCCTGATTACTCTATCTCTTTCCAGCCTCGTACTTGCATCCCTGCTCTTGCGGTTAACACCCCCCTGCCAATCTCCTTTCAACTCTCTCTTGCAGCACTAGCAAAACTGGCTGCAAAGATATTGGTGCCCTCTCCAGTGCATGTGCAACCTGTCCCTCTTGAACGGGTCACCTTTGTCACAGAAAAGCTCCCAATGATCTAAAAATCCGAATCCCTGTCCCCGCACCAATTATTTAGTCGCGTATTTATTTGCCATGTTCTCCTATTTTTAACTTCACCTGCTCATGACACTGGAAGTAATCAAGAGATTACCACGGTCATGGTCTTGGTTTTTAATTTTCCTCCTCGCTCTCTGTAATCACTCTGTAGGACCTCATTCCTATATCTACCTCTGTCATTTGTGCCAACGTGCACAATGACTTCTGGCTGCTCTGCCTTCCCCTTGAGAAGGTTCTGCAGCTGCTCTGAGACATCCTGGCCTCTGACACCTGGGAGGCAACACACCATCCTGGATTCCGGTTTGAGGCCACAGAATTTTCGATCTCTTCCCCAACAATCGACTCTCCTACCTCTAAGACCCAATTTATCTTTTCCCATTCCCGCTGTGCCCCAGAGCCAGTTGTACTGCAACCAACCTGGCTATTGTTGCTTTCCCTTGCACGGTCATTTCCCGACACCCACACATTCCCCCACCCCCCAAATCAGTATCCAGAATGGTATATTTGTTTTCAAGGGGAATAGTCACAGAGGATTCCTACATTCTCTGCCTCCTCCCTTTGCTATTCCTAGTGGTCGCCCAGCTATTCTCTGCCTGGAACACGACAGGAAGCAAGGAACGCCTGTTGGATTAAATAGCGTTTATGAAAAGACAACAGGGCTGACAAGTAAGGCAGATGAACTCTTTGCATGGGACTGGGATGTGACAGTCATTGCAGAAACAGGCTAAGGGAGGGACCTGGCTGTGACCACCTCACTAAAGCTCTTATCTATGAAGTTCTCAGTATCTCGGATGACCCTGAGAGCAGCCAGCTACAGCTCCCGAACACTTCCCATACAAGTGTAGTCATCAGGGACAGTGGAAGTCTTCCTGCGGTCCCACATCCCGCAGCAAGAACATGTGACTGCCCTAACTGCCATCTTGACTGCTGTCAGACTAGCATTAAAGGGACTTTATCTGAGCTTATCTGCACATTTTGCTGAACTGCTGCTTACTGAAGCTTCTCGAACCAAAGCATTACTACCTACTCTGCCAATTACAGCATGTCAATCGACCATTCCACACATAGTTTTGGTTAGAGAAGGAGAGAAACACTTTTTTATTTCAAAAATATACTTTGCTCATAAAATATTTTGATGATCTATACAATTGATGATGCGATTCGTATGTGCACATTGCATTTCTTTTGACAAAGAGATTAGAATTAATCCTTCGTATATACAAGTCTGCACGTTTACCATTCATATATTTAGCTGAGGTGTCAGCGGAGCCCACTTTCTGAGTGGGCCCACTGTTCTCCTTTGGTGGACAGACATTACTGCGCCTTAGTGGCAGCTGCCCCAAGATTCAGCGCCTCCCTCAACACGTAGTCCTGGACATTGGAATGTGCCAGTCTGCAACACTCAGTCGGGGTCAACCCCTTCAACTGGAAGATCAACAGGTTTCAGACAGACCAAAGAGCATCTTTGACCGAGTTGATGATCCTCCAGGCACAGTTGATGTTCGTCTCGGTGTGTGTCCTAGGGAACAGACAATAGACCATGGAGTCCTGTGTCACGGATCTGCTTGGAACGAAGCTCAACGAACGCCGCTGCATTCTTCTCCAGAGTTCCTTTTCGTAGGCACATTCCAGAAGGAGGCGTGTAACAGTCTCGTCCCCTCATGTGACATCAGGAACCCTGAGTAAACTGTGGTCAATGTGAATCGAAGGAAATTTTGTGCTGGTAATTTCCTCACTGTGCAATGACACCTTCCCCAGAGCTATTGGGAATAACAAATAAACTCTGTCCTTGCTAGTGCCTTCCAAAACCATGGATAATTCTGTCCAGTTAATAACATCAAGACATATTATGTTTTTCCAGTTTGGTCAAACTCTCAGAAAGACTTTAGCTTGCAGGTTGTGTGCCACCCCAAAGAAATCAGTACGTTTCAATAAGATTATGATCCCGATTATTTTCAATTAGTTACTTTCTGAGGACTGATTGTGCAATGTCAGTGCCACTGAGAGCAACATTTTCTCTGTTCAACAACATCGTATCACATTGGGTCAAGGCTGCAGAACTCCACTATTCTAATTTATTCCCCAGCTCATTCGCCATGCTCACCAGATGTAGTAGGTCCCCGAATCTGCAACAATATAGAGATACCCATGATACTCTGGAAGCCTCCTGACTTCCCATACCCTACCCTCTGACTCCATGCCCTCTCTCAACTCGACCTCCTGTCGTGTATTCACCATCCCTCCTGAACTTCCACTCTCTGATACTGAATGTTCTGAACTCAGCAAATATCTGACCTTTGCCTCTCCGTGCCACCACCTTAATGAATTTTGGTCTCGACATGATGTTGAACTGTTCTTCTGCTGTCTTCGTGTCAGTGCCCATTGTTTTGGACAAGATTCTTCTCCCTATCCAATAGACCCCGTCACCCAGCTCCAACACTCTCTCTACACCTGGACCCCACCCTCTACCCTTTTATCTGAACTCAATCTGTTCATTAAGAACTCTCGACGTGACATTGGTTGTCTTCATTTCTTTTCTCCCCCCTCTTCGAAACCAACCTATCACCCTCTGAAATAACTGCACACCATGTGCTTATATTCAACCCTGACTGTGTTATTCAGCCTGTGCTGATAAGGGTGGTGCTGCTGTAGTCTGGTGGACTAACATCTACATTGCAGAGACTGAGCACCCGCTTTCAGATATCTCCTCCTATCTTCCCCTTGACCATGACCCCAACATGGCACATCAGGCCATTGTCTCAACTACGAAAATTGACCACATTCAATCTGGAGATTACCGCCCCACTTGACGCCTCCTCCCTTAACTGCCTCAAGCTGATGACTGTCTGAAAGCAGAGCTCGCTTCCATCTCTTCCTGAAAATCCAGAAACAGAACTGCCTGGGCAGACCCATTGCTTCAGCCTGCTCCTGCCACACAGAGGGGGTGCATGGATACACCCGTGACGGTGTTCTACCTGTTTCTTCATGGCGTACATAGACCATTCCTTGTTCCAGTTCTATTCGAGACCCCTTCCACAGCTCTTTCTCCGATACAAAGCTGTTATCATCGCTGCTGCTTCTCTCTCTTGTCCAGAATTAGAAACGTTCATTCATTTCACTTTGGGTTTTCACCCCTCCCTCACTTTCACCTGATCCACCTGTGACTCCTCCCTTCCTTTCCTCGACGTCTCTGCTTCCAATTCTGAGGATAGACCAACCACTGATATTCAGTATTAACCCACCAACTCCTAAAGCTATCTGGAGTAGACATCCTCACACCCTGTTTCCTGAAAAGACTCCAATTCATTCTCTCAGTTCATCCATCTCCACCGCATTTCTTCTGATGATGCCAAATTCAACATGGACGCCTTTTAAATGCCCACAATGTTCCTCAAACAAAGATTCCACGCGCTGTTGTCAAGAGGGTCCTCAACTGGGTCTGACTCATTTCCTGCACGTCCAGCCTCCCCCTCCACTTCCCTACTGCTGCAGACTTCCCCTTGTCCTTACCTACCATCCCACCAACATTCACATGCAGAGGACCATCAGCCACATACCCACCTCCCCCCCCCCACCACTCAAGAGAGATGCCACCATCAGACACATATTCGCCGCCCCTCCCTTGTCCGCCTTCGACAAGGACCAATCCCATCAGGATACATCTGTCCGCTCTTTATTCACTCTCAACACCTGCCCGCACCCCCCACCGCATGTCCACTTCACTTTCCCCTGCCGAAGGTGCAACACTTCACCATTTACTGCCCATCCTCATTATCCAAGGGCCCAACCTTACCTCCCAGGAGAAGCAGCATCTTATCAACATTTTCCACAATCTAGCCCACTGCATTCGCTGCTCATAATGTGGTCGCCTTCTACATTGGAGAAGTGAAGAGTAGGCTACTTGGCTACTTCGCAGAACATCTATGTTGAACGTCTGCAAAAGACCCAGAGCTTCCAGTTGCCTGCCCGTTAATATCCTATCCTGTTTACTGGCCATTATCTCTGTGTCAGGCTTGCTGCAATGTCCCAGGAAATCTCAGCTCAAGCTGGAAGAACAACACATCATTTTCCTCGTATGGTCCCTGCAGCCCTTCAGACTGAAAATCAAGTTCAATAATTTTAGGGCCTGAACTCCTCAATATCCTTGCCCCCTACCCATACAACAGGTCTAGTTCTCACATGACCTTCCATTACTCACCCTCTATTGTTAGCTACTGATCGTTTCCATTAACACCTATCCAGCCTCTTCTGCATATCAACCACATTTTCCTAGCTGACATCAGTTCTGAGGAAGTGTCACTGGACCCGAAACGTCAACTCTGATTGCTCTGTACCGAAGCTGCCAGACCTGCTGAGCTTTTCCAGCAAATTCTACTTTTGTTTCAACATTTTCATGGCAAGTTCTCACAATGCAATACATCAACGATATTTAGAGCCCTGTCAAACGTAGGAACTTTGTAATTTCTCATTTAATGTCCACAACAAATTACTCGAGATTCAACTCAGATAACGGTTTTGCTGATACCATTCTGATCAGACAATTTGTCACAGTTCCGAAAGAAAAAGAAATCGAAAGAACTGGAGCAAAACTTTGCAGGTCAGATAACATCTGAGAAGAGATGCACAGACTTAACCTTTGATTTCAATATGACTTTTCAGAACAGTGTCTCATCATATTCGATATTTTAACTCTGTTTCTATCTACCGATACTTCCTTATCTGTTGCATTTTTCCACCATTTTCAGTTTGTATTTCATATTTCCATATCATTATATTTCATGTTTCGTGTCAGGTCTATATGTTGAACTTGGTTATATTTGGACAATTTGATCCTTTCCAATTCCTATTATATTTGGTGCGTCTGTGGCACTTGTATTACAGCTGAAGTCTGTTTCTTTTTGAAGTATCAAATGAAAAAAATCTTTTTAAGAATATCCAGCAAATCTCAGGAAATCCACTTTGTTTGAAAAGACATTTTAGAGGCAGCTGAACTTCAGGAACTAATAGGAATAGATTATTGGCGATTGAACACTCTGTGTCCTTCATTGAACAAGCTTATTTCCCCACTCTCCAAAGTCTTTCAATATATATCACCATATATATATGCTGTTTCCTTGTGTTTTATGGTTAATTCTATCTGTCAGAAAGAGTGATCACGATTGGGGAATATCATTGTACTGTCCATGCAGTCTCCCCATGGCTTTCAGTTGCCAGTATACAGAGCGCTGGGAGACAGGCAGTTCCAAAATATTTCGCGAGAGAAACAGGAGGCCAGTCAGTCAAATAGAGAGAAAGGAAAGCCACTGCACCCATTTCATGCCATCTTCCAGCCAATGTCATATTCATTTCAACCTGACTCATTAATTCATAGGTCTTAATGAATAAGTTCATTGTTCTTATCACTTTTGGTTTTGGACTGAGGCCGAAAAGCTTAAAAATTACTTCTTCACAACAAATAAAACTGCATTAAAATGTTTGTCAATTTATATAAATAAATTACTGAAGCAAATTCAGAATGGAAGTTCCAAAGTTGCCTTATTAGAGCAGCGAGAGGAACATTCAGAAAAGTCCACACTTCCTAATCCCATATACGGTAGTAGGTTTTGTTTTGTGAGAAGTGGAGGCACGTGGTAATAAACAAGAAAACAGAGATTTAAAAAACTCTGTTGCTCGAAAAGCGCAGCAAGTCAGGCAACATTCAAGGAACAGGAGAATCGACGTTTCGGGCATAAGCCCTTCTTCAGGAATGAGGAGGGTGTGCCAGGCAGGCTAAGATAAAAGGTAGGGAGGAGGGACTTGGGGGAGGGGCGTTGGGAATGCAATAGGTGGAAGGAGGTTAAGGTGAGGGCGATAGGATGGAGAGGGGGTGGGGGCGGAGAGGTCGGGAAGAAGTTTGCAGGTCAAGAAGGCGGTGCAGAATATGAGGGTTAAACATCTCTGGGACACCCGCAAAACCAACCCAACCGCTCCGTGGCTTAATACTTTAACTCTCCCTACCACTCCGCCAAGAACATGCAGGTCCTTGGCCTCCTCCATCGCCAGACCATGGCAACACGACGCCTGGAGGACGAGCGCCTCATCTTCCGCTTAGGAACCTTCCAACCACAAGGGATGAATGCAGATTTCTCTAGCTTTCTCATTTCCCCTCCTCCCACCTTTTCTCAGTCCCAACCCTCGGATTCAGCTCTGCCTTCTTAACCTGCAATCTTCTTCTCGACCTCTCCACCCCCACCCCCTCACCGGCCTATCACCCTCACCTTAACCTCCTTCCACCTATCGCATTCACAACGCCCCTCCCCAAGTCCCTGCTACCTACCTTTTATCTTAGCATGCTTGGCATACGCCCCTCATTCCTGAAGAAGGGCTTATGCCCGAAACGTCGATTCCCCTGTTCCTTGGATGCTGCCTGACCTGCTGCACTTTTTCAGCAACACATTTTTAAGCTGTAATCTCCAGCATCAGCAGTCCTCACTTTCTCCAAGAAAACAGAGATCACAGGGTACTTAAAAAGAGTGAGGCATCACACAGGCGGCGTGCAGAGCAAGATCGACGTTAGCACGTTTGATATTATTTGAAGTTAGAGAGGGCAATTCATCAGTATAATGCAGGTGTTTGCAGGAGATAATTATCTGGGTGGGAGAGATCTTTGATGTTGCGAGACTTTCTGCGACAATGAGAAGTATAAATGGTGTCTGTGGATGAGATGTTGGCTTCTGTGATGGTGTGGGCTGTGCACACAACTTTCTGTACGTTCTCATGGTCCTGGGCAGGACAGTTACCATGCCAGACGATTATGCACTCGAATAGAATGTTTTCAGTTGCCAGTATAGAGAAAACTGGGAGACAGGCAGTTCCAAAATAGTTCGCAACAGAAACAGGAGGACAGTCAGTCAAAGAGAGAAAGGAAACAAAACAAGGAAACAAACAGTCACATGGACAGGGAGAAGGGGAGAGAGTAAACCCAGGGGGACAAACAGAAAACAGAGAAAAGGAAAACACAGGGAAACGGAGTGAGAGAAACAGTCAGAGACAAAGGATATGGGGAGCTGGGTTGGGTGGGTCGCACAGAGCTGGGGGTACGGATCATGAGAAGCTGGAGGTGAGGACTGGAGGGAGCTCAGAGTGAGGATCAGAGGGAGCTGGAGAGTGGGAGGTGAGGATTTATTGTCACCTGTATCAAGATGTCCAGGCAGATGATAATGAGCAAGGATGTACAGAACAATGGCTGTAAAACATGTCTGAGAGGCATTAGGTTACGTTGCACAGAGCGTGCGCGAGGTGAGATCAACATGAACAAGATCAGCATTATCTAAGATTAGAGAGTCCATTCAGTTTGACAACGGCTGGGAAGAAGCTGTTCCTGAACCTGCTGCTGCGTGTGTTCAAGCTTCTGTATCGTCGAGCCTGATGAAAGAGGTTGTAGGAGATCATTACTGGGGTGTGATGAGCCTTTGATAATATTAGAACAAAGAACAAAGAAAATTACAGAACAGGAACAGGCCCTTTGGCCCTCCAATCTTGTGCTGATTCAGATCCACTGTCTAAACCTGTCGCCTACTTTCTGTGGGTCTGTACCCCTTTGCTCCCTGTCCAGAAAAATATCTTAAATGGCCCTATCGTATCCACTTCTACCAGCTCCGCTGGCAACGCATTTCAGGCACCCACCACCCTCTGTGTAAAGAACTTGCCATGCAAGTCACCAATAAACTTTTCCCCTCTCAATTTGATCTCGTGAGCCCTGGTAATTGAATCCCGTTCTCTGGGGAAAAGCTTCTTAATATCCACCCTGTCTACACCTCTCATAATTTTGTCGACATCAATCAGGCCCTCTGTCAATGTCGTCTTTCTAATGAAAATAATCATAGTCTACTCACGATATTTTCACAGCTAGCGTCCTTCATCCCAGACAATCTCCTGGTGAATGTCCTGTGCACCCTTTTCCAAAGCATCCACATCCTTTTGGTTATGTGACGACCAGAACTCGACGCAATATTCCAATTGTGGCTGAAATAAAGTCTTATACAACTGTGACATGTTTTGCTAACTCTTGTTCTTAATACCCCGTCCAATGAAGGAAAGCATACCATATACCTTCTTGACCATTCCACTGACCTGCCATGGGTGTACAGGAAGTACAGTTGGGGACTGAGGACACAAACGTGGATGTACAGTGAGTCCAGTAGGGGTCCGAGGACACAGCTGTGGGTATACAGGGAGGATGGAAAAGGGCTGAGGGCACAGCCGTGGGTGTACAGTGAGTACAGCTGGGGGCTGAGGGCACACCCATGGGTGTTCAGTGAGCACATTAGGGGCTGAGGACACAGCTGTGGGTGGACAGGAAGTACAGTTGGGGGCTGAGGATACAAACGTGGATGTACAGTGAGTTCAGTAGGGGTCCAAGGACACAGCTGTGGATATGCAGGTGGATGGCAAAGGGTTGAGGACACCGTTATGGTTGTACAGGGAGTACAGTAGGGGGCTGAGGGCACAGCCATGCGTGTAAAGTGTGTACAGTAGGAGGATGAGGGCTTATCCTTCTGGAACTCCTGTGTTGAGTGTTATTGTGGAGGAGGTGCAGTTAACTGTCTTCATTCATCGTGATGTGTGTGTCAGAAAGCTGAGGATCCAGTGGCAGAGGGAGGAGATGAGACTATAGTCATGGGGTTTTGTGATCAGTCTGGAGGGGATATTGATGTATGATGTAGGTGCCTTTGTTGTCCAGATGTCCCAGGGAGGAGTGCAGTGTTCGGGATATGATATCCATTGTGGACCCATTACATCAGTCAGCAAATTATTCGTGATTTGGGCAGGCTGGAAGACTGGAGGTGGTGTGGATTATAACCAGTCTCTTGAATCACTTCATATTTATTGAGTTCGGAGCCACTAGGCGGTAATCATTAAAGTAAGTTGCATGGCTTTCTCACTTACTTTCTTCACCTTCTTGAAGCAGGTTGGAATGTGGGCGTCAGGGGGAGAAGCTGAAGATGTATGTAATTACCTCTGCCAGTTGGTCCAGACAGGATCTGAGTGCTCAGCCTGGAACATCAACCAAGCCTATCACTTTCCTTGATTTGACTCACAGGAAGACTTATCATGGCTGCAGCGGTGACAAAGGGCACAGGTACATCCGAGGCTGTCGGGGCAGATTACAACCTAACAGTCACACAGTTATTCATCATAACCAACCCCTCCCCTACCTCCCTCCGTCGTCATGAAGACACAGTGACATTGGTCGGTGTAAGCGCCACACAAGTAGTGTCGAGATAGAGTGACATCAATACACTGGGATTGTGCACCATCAAGTCCTGTGTCACCAAAATGGGGTAAATTCACAACAAAAGGGTCGAAGCATGTGCTCCTACTGAGTGTCAGTGGCGCAGAGAGTGAAGATTTTACAGGTATAATTCCAATCAATCCACTATGTTAACCTCAATGGAGTCAATATCTAGAGTGTTGGCCTTTGGAGATCAGTGGACAGTCCTTTGGGAATTCAAGAAACATCTTATACAAGAACCACCTGGACCAAGGATTGAGGTAAGTTTTGCTAAGTTTGCAGATGATACAATAATGGTTGGACGGGCAAGTGATATAGAGGAAGTGGGGAGGCTGCAGGAAGACTTGGACAGTTTAGGACTATGAGAAAACACGTGGCTGATGGAACGTAATATGGGAACGTGTGAACTTATGCCGTTAAGTAGGCTGATTAGAGGCAGACACTATGTTCTAATAGGATCCACTAAATCTGAAGCACAAAACGATTTTGAAGCATTCGTCCTGTCTTATTGTTAATCCGCAGGTTCAGTTGGCAGTTTGGAAAGCAAATGCAATGTTAGCATTCATTTCAAGAGTCCTTGAAAAGTCATACTGCTGAGAATGTAATGGACTATGTTGGAGGTGATCCATCTTGGGGATGACAGCTTGCCACATGAGCAGCATTTGAGGGCTCTTTTATCCATACTCGATGGAATTTAGAAGAATGGGAGGCGAGGCATCTGATAGAAACTGATCGATTACTGCAAAGATTGATACAGTCAACATTTAGAAGACATTGCCACTAGTCATAGAGACTATCACAAAATAGCACAGTTTCAGAGTGAAGGAATCGGCTGAATGACCTAAATCTATTGCTATATCTCATGCCCTTATGATCATATGGTCTACTATTCAGTGCAGAATTGTAAGTCTCTGACATGCTTTTGTAATCATGGTATTTGTATGTTGTTTTGCCTTCACATTCTGGTCAATGTTAACAACTGTGATACGGACGGTGGGAGGATTCAATGTTGGCCAGTAGTCCATTAGTATTTTGAATATGAGCTCCTATCTGTGAGTCTCATGTGGCGGGAGCACATTGTCTCCATGATGATTGTCATTTTCCGTCTGGTATTTTTTGAAGAATCGATCCTGCAACGCCAGTATTGTTAAATTTAACAAAACGGTGCAATTTATCACAAAACTCAGCAACAATGTGTCATCGAATACTGAACACCCTTCGAATAACAGAAAGGTCTAAAATGTTCAATATTAGAAACATTGGGTTCCTGTTCGTGTTCAAACTAGATAACCTGTCCCATCGAGATGATCAACTTGGAACGATTTGGAAAATCATTTTTGGATGTGGGCATCGCTGGATGGGCGCAGCATTTCTTGCCCGCCCCTAGTTGCCCCCTTGTGAAGGTGGTGCCGAACTGCCTTCTCGAACTGCTGCAATCCACCTGCTGTGTGTTGACCCACTCGTGATTAAGGAGGGAATACCAGGGTTTTGACCCAGCAACAGTGAAGGAACGGCGATCTATTTCCAAATCAGGATGTTAACTGGTTTGGAGGGGAATTTGAAGGTGGTGGTGTTCCCAAAAGTCTACTGCCCTTGTCATTCCAGATGGAAGTGTTCGTGAGATTGGAAGGAGCTGTCTGAGAATCTTTGAGGAATTTCTCCACCATTGTGTCTTATAGATAGTACAAACTGCTGCTTCTGAGTGACATTGTTGAAGGGAGTGAATGCTTGCGGATGTTGTGCAAATCAAATGGGCTGTTTTGTCCTGGATTATGTCAAGCTTCATTAGTGTTGTTGGGGCTGCACTCATTCAGGGAAGTGAGAATATTCCATCTCATTCCTGAATTGTGCCTTGTAGATGATGAACAGGCTTTGGGTAGTCAGGAGGTGAGTTACTCGTACATTATTCCCAGCATCTGATCTGCACTTATATTCATGTGGCGAGTCCAGTTGAGTTTCTGGTCAATGATACCCCCCCCCCCCCCCCACCCCCAGGATATTGATAATGGGTTAGTGATGATAATGCTGCTGAATACGAAGTGATTATATTGTTTCTTATTGGTGATACTCATTGTCTGAATTTTTATGGCGCATGTTACTTGCCACTTGCCAGCCCAAGCCTGGATATTGTCCAAATCATGTTGCTTTGGGCATGGACTGCACCGCATCTGACCATTTGCGAATGATGCTGAACATTGTGGAGTCATCATCGAATATCCCCACTCCCGACCTTATGATGGAAGGAAGGTTATTGTTGAAGCAGCTGAAGATGTTTGGACCTAGGACATTATCCTAAGGGACTACTGCAGAGATGTTCTGGAGCTGAGATGACTGACCTCCAACAACAATGACCATCTTCCTATCTGTCAGGTATGACTCCAATAATGCAGTATTGGCCCGGGATACCATCTTTGCTAGGGCTCCCTGATGTCACATTTGGCAGAATTCAGCCTTGCTGTCAAGGGCTGGAATTCAGTTCCCTTTTCTATGTTTGAACCAAGACTGTGACGAGCTCAGGAGCTGAGTGACCCTGGCAAAACCCAAACTGGGCCTCACTGAGCAGGTTAGTTTTGAGCAAGTGCGGTTTGATAACACTGTTGATGACACCTTCCATCATTTTACTGATGATGGAGAGTAGACTGATAAGGCAGTATTTGGACGGGTTAAATCTGTCCTGCGTTTTGTGTACAGAACATATCTGAGCAGTTTTTTCCCATTGTCAGTTTGTAAGCATACTGGAACAGCTTGGCTAGGGGAGAGGGAAATTCTGGAGCACAAGCCTTCTGGACTATTGCCGGCATGTTATCAGGGCCCATAGCCTTTAAAATATCCAGTACCTTCAACCATTTCTGGATATCAGTTCATCTCATTTGTTGAAGACTGCTACCTATAATGATGGGGACCACGGGAGGTGTCCGAAATGGATCATTCACTCAAAACTTCTATCTTTTGCATTGATGTTCTGGGCTCTTCGATCATTGAGGATGGGGATATTTGTAGAGACTCCTACTCTAGTGAGTTGCTTAATGGTCCACCACCATTCATGATTGGATTAACAGGACTGCAGAGCTTAAATCTGATGCATTGGTGCTGGGATCGCTAAGCTCTGTCTGTCCTTTGCTGTTTATGCTATCTGGCACGCAAGTATTTCAGTTTGGAAGCTTCAGCAGATTAACATTTTATCATTATATATTCCTGGTTCTGCTCCTGGCGTGCCATCCTGCACTCTCTATTGAAACACGGTTAATTCTCTGGTTTGATGCTAATGTTTGAATGGGGGAGGTGGGGGGGGGGGCATGCTGGGCCATGACGTTACAGATTGTACTGGAGAAAGTTATGCTGATATTGATGGTCTGCAGTGTCTTATGGACGCTCAGTCTTGAGTTGGTAGATCTGATAAACGTCTGTGCCATTTACCATGGTGATATTGCCACACAACACAATAGAGTTTATGGAGACAATAGACTTTGTCTCCACAAGGACAGTGTGGTGGTCACTTTTACCAATACTGTCATGGACAGATACATCTGCAGTTGGTAGAATGGTAAGGATGAGGTCAGGTATGTTTTTTACCCTCTCGCTCATTCCATCACCACCTTCTGCAGACCCAATCATGTAGCTATGTCCTTAGGAGCCGACCAGCATGATCAGTAGTACTGCTGCCAAAACCACTCTTGGCAGTCGACTTTGAAATCCCCCAGCCAGAATACACTTTGTGCCCTTGCCACAGTCAATGCTTTCTCCAAGTGTTGTTTAACATGGAGGCGGAATGATTCAGCTGAGGAACGACGTTACGTGGTAATCAGTAAGAGACACCTTTGTCCATTTGTCCATGTTTAATTTCTGTTATTTCTGTAAGGTATGATTCCGTGAGTATGACGATGACAGGCTGTTGCTTAACTAGTCTGTAAGGCAATTGTTCCAATGTTGGCACCAGACCTCAGATGTTAGTAAGGAAGACTTTGCAGGTTCGACAGTGATGTTTCTAATGTTGACTTTTCTGATGCTCATTTCGATGCCAAGTGGTCCATCCGGTTTCATTTGTTTGAAACTTTGTAGCGATTGGTACAACTGAATAACTCACTAGACCATTTCATAGGGCGATTAGGAGTCAATCATATCGCTTTGGGTCTGAAATTACACGTCAGCCAGACCAGGTGCGGTTGGAAGATTCCTTCATTGCAGGATATTAGTGAACCAGGTGGATTTTTCTGACAATCGGCAATGATTTCATTCTCATCAGTCGATTCTTAATTCCAGGGATATTCTTACAATATTGAACTGAATTTCCACCATCTGCAGTGGCGGGATTCGACTCAGCTGCCATTTCTTATGTTGCCTGTTTTTCAATCATTGCTTATGTTATTCTGGAATCTCATCCTTCATTAAATCCTGATTGAAATATACAGCCTTCTCGATTGCTCGAACTTCATTCAGTCCACTTATTTTGAACAGACATTTCAAGGCAGCTGTACATCAGAGAAGAGCAGGAAAAGATAACGGGTGATTGTGCACTGTACATGCCACCGGACCAACAGGTCTGCCCACGAGGTATTTATTGTGGGTCAGAGTACCTCAGAATTATTTTGGAATGGATGGAGGCCATTCAGCCCATCGTGGAGTCGCAAGCTCTCCAATTGCACAATTGGAGATCGAGAGAGTGTTTGAAGATATATTGTGTGACAATTAAATAAACTGAGAGAAAGCAAGTGAAGTGAGATAAACTGAGAGAGGCTAGAAAGGGGAGCGACAGACTGAGTGCAAGAGGAAAAGGTGTTAGATGAGGGTGAAGTTAGATAGATCAGAAGACCGCAGACAGAAGTTAGAAGCTTTATTTAGAAATTTCTCTGGACGGCAAACCCTTTGTCTGTGCGCCATACACTGTGAGCACTGTGCTGATACTGGCTGTCATCCCAGATTATTTATTTCCAATAATATCACAGAGCTTGGTTTCTGACAGCTAAACAAAACCCACTAGGCCAATAGATTGGTTCCATGGAGAAAGCAGAGTTTGGAAGTAGACTGTGCCAAGAGCAGCAGGAAATGATAACCAACACGACCCCCCCCCCCTTCCCCGATACTGTATGAGAGACTAGTCCAGAGAATCTTAGTGAGGGGACTCACTGACAGAGAGGAAATCACGATCTCAGCTGTGAGTCAAATAATGATTGATAAAGTTTGCACACCACTTCTCTAGTTATGTAAATCACATTTCAATTTATATAGCTCAATATCAGGAGTGTATTTTAACAACCTTATCTCTTTGTACTTTGCATATATTGTTGTTTGCAGAAAATCATTTTGTTCCTGTATTTTATATTGTAGAAAAAAATTTCATTAATATTGTCTCTGTTAATTCCTCATTGTAGATGTATTCTTGAATCTGTTCTTCATATGAGTTATAAAGAGTAATGTTCCAATTCTGGTAACTGGGGAACATCACTGTCTCTCCACCCTCCGCCATGTCCTCCAGACCTCTCCGTCTTCTGCCTTTTCCCCAATATCATAATCACAATGTACTCGAAGTCCATTAAATTACACTTCATGACAGTTCCTTAACATCGATAACATCAACAGCATGACCCACAGCTGCCCTCTCTGATCCTGGAATAGCAATCTGCACTGTGTTTGTTATGTGCAATTCTCCGTTGACATATCGACGCCATTTGTTTGTTGTAACCTTCGTTTTCTTTGGCACATTTTGCTATCAGATCATGGATGATAGTTGTTCTCTCAATATTTTACTGATTTTGCAATGACTGATCAGTATTTACTGGATTTATTTCTGTATACAAGAACAGAGAAGCATGTTTATGTCCTGTTAAGCCTCTGGAATTACTTCCATATCCAAGGCAGACTAATGAATACACACAATCAATCTGCCATCTTCAACATTCCTTCCTTCAGTCACACTCACATATCACACACAGAACGCACAAATGTTTGAAGGTATTTTGAATTTTAATAAATTAGCATTTAATTCAAAGGGGATAACTGGAGCTATTTGTTCAGCGAATGTAAATATGTCAGTCTCCATGGATCCTATACGCCCCTAGAGAGGTTCTCTCTTCTACTAATAAGGGAATGCTTTCAGTGTTGTATCCCATAGTATAAGCGGGAGCATGTCCAACAGCAGTAACATGGATTTGCAGCATCAGAGAGAAGGGCAGGAGAGTTGGGAATCTGGGAACACTAGACTGGAATGTTCCAACAATGGATCAGAATCTGAGAACATTAAACTGGAATGTTCCAACAATGGACAGGGGTTTATCCTATGGTCTTTACTGGCTTTCCCAGCCTTGGATATCATTAGTGTCGCGGATTGAAGATGTACTGATGGTTATCCACGCTAGTTACTATCCTATCCTTGCTATATTTGGTGTTCCTGGTAACTCACTCTGTCTTCTAGTGAAATGGTCTGAACTGAATCGATGGTCATGATATGTAGATTTTGGAAAGGTGTAAACCAATGTTTTCAGTTCGAATCAAATATACCATTCCTTAGAAATTATAACTCGCAAATTATTATTTACAAATTACTCACCAATATGCAAGGATAAAACGCACTGTTCTCAACTTCTTTGATTCATTTTCTCCTGAAAAGTGTACATCTCCATATCCTCCCAACATACCAATCCTGTCCAGTCCCACCATTAAGGCGATCCAGTCTCCTCCTCAGCCTCAGTTCAATTCCTGAATAAACCATCGTTTGTGCCTTTGCTAATTCCAGATGCATCTGTTTCGACTCCCTTCTTACCACGTGCCCATTGCAAAATAATTGCACTTGAGATGTTTAACTTGTCTCTCCACAAAATCTGAAAGATGGGCAGACAGTTTATGGTGGGTCACGTCATAGGCTCGTATTCTAGAGCCAGAGAATAATAATCTGTTGATACCGTTTTGCCTTATGCCCATTAGAGAATGCAGTGGGTCATCCTTCTCTGGTCAAGTCTCTGTTTAACTGCAAACCTACGGCAATTTGTTTTACTCTTGATTGTCCTGTGGAACAGCTGAAACAGCCACTCAGTTCAAGACTGGTATAACACGCTGGCCTGACCAGAGCTGCACACATCCCGTGAGGGCAGAACAAAAGGAAAGGTAGCTCCCTTCCTCTGCCTGCATCCCATATTCCACCGGCTCGTTTCCATTCAGGTAGGTAGCCATTCACTGTTTTAGATGGATTCTTTGTAATTCAGCCTCTCCAAAGAGTGATGTCAATCCCCATGGGCACCTCTAATGCTGGCTTTATTGATACTGACCTACAGATGTAAGGATGTTTTAAATTCCCCATCAGTGGCAGTGCGTCGTAAATGAATGGTTTCCTATGTCACATGAATGAAATGGAGCCAGCAAAGTGAGGGAAAGGAATTATTGTGATCAAACCTGAGAGTATTTTTGAGGCAGTATTTGGGGCATTGTGGACAGATTTTCTTTCCTTGAAATAAAGTGAACTCCACACCACAGAGAGAATGAAGAGGAGTTCCACCAGATTAATCCCTGGGATGATTGCACCATGAGGAGTGAGTGAAGGTTGATCTGTAGCGCTGTGAGGGAATAAGAGGTGATTGCATTGAACCCTGAGAGAGATGAACAATCACTCCTTATATTCGAAACAGACAAAGAGAAGGTGATAAATTCATGACTGCTGTTCCACTCAGGATGCATGATTCAGGATAGTTGAAATGCCTGGGAGGATGTTGCACCCACCCACCCCAACCCCTACTCCCCATTGTGAGAGACAGAGAGGTCCAGGATTTGAACACACTCTCAGCACATTAATACAGTGCGGTTGGTGTGTGATCCTGCACTGAATGTCATATTATCCACCACCCCGACAGCAGCCACAATACCTTCATTCTTAAACAGTTAATTATTCCCAACAGCTTCTGACATTCATGAAGAACATGAATCTATCTTCTCAGAGTTGCAAGGTACTTCCTTAAGTTTTAGACCAGAAGACGATAAGACATTTGAGCATGCATTAGGGCAGTTAGCCCATCGAGTCTGCTTCGTCATTCAATCATCGCTGATAGGTTTCTCAAACCCATTCTCCGACCTTCTCCCCGTAACCCTCGATCCCCTGGATAATCAAAATCTATCTACCTCCGTCTCAAATATACTCAATGACCTGACCCCACGGCCTTCTGTGGCAATAAATGTCAAACATACACCATTTTATGGTTAAATAACTTTCTCCATATCACAGTTCTAAAACGTGTTCCTTTGTGCCTTTGGATCCTAGTCCAATGGAAACATCTTATCAACATCCACTCGCTCCAGGTCATTCAGTATTCTGTATATTTCAATTTTATTCCCTCTCATCCTTTTAAACTTTATCGACTATAGACACAGAGTCCTCAAACATTTCTCAATACAATAAGCTTTTCATTCCGATGACCATTCTTGTGAAAGTCTTCTGAATACGCGCCAGGATCAGTACATCTTTCCTGACATATGGAGCTCAAAAGTGAGTACAATACTCCAAATGTGGTCTGATAAGAGCCATATATATGCTGTTCTTATATTCAATTCTTCTCGTAGTAAATGCTCCCAATCCTAATTACGATTGCCCTCCTAACTACTGCCTCAACCTGCAAGCTTACCTTGAAAGAACACTGCACTAGAACTCCCCAGTCACTTTGCACTTCAGATTTCTGAATTTCCTCGCCATTTAAAAAAATAGACCATGCCTCTATTCTTCGTTGCAAAGTGCATGACCTCACACTTTCTAACGTTGGAATGCATCTGCCGATCTCTTTACCTGTCCAAATCCTTGTTCAGCCTCTCTGCCTACTCAATAAGACCTGGCCATTTGCCTATCTTTGTATCATCTGCAAACCTAGCCAGAGTGCACTCAATTCCCTCATCTAGATTGTTAATGTAACAAGTAAATGATATGATTCCAACACTGAGAATTGTGAATTACCACTTGTCACCAGCTGCCATCCTGAGAAGTACTCTTTTATCCCCACTCTCTGCTTTCTGCCAGACAGACAAGCTTCTATTCATACCACTACCCTTGCTCTAACACCACGGACCGTTAACAAAACCAGTAATCTCCTGTGTGATACCTTGTCGAAGGCCTTCTTGAAGTCCAGGTGGATAACATCCATTGGCTGTGCTTGGTCGAGCCTGCTCATTCGTCTTCAAAGCATTCCAACAGATTTGTCAGGCATTAACTTCCCTTGACAAAATCATGCCGACTTTGCCCTATTTTAACAATCACTTTCAAGTATTCAGAAATCTTATCCTTCGCAATGAATTCCGGGATCTTACCCACGACCGTGGTAAAACTATTCATGGTGGGTTTTTGTTGTCTTTTTCTTTATTCTCTTTTTAAAATGGGGTGTCACACTAGTGGGTTCCCAGTGCTCGGGATCGTTCCTTACTCTAGTGATTCCTGAAAGATCACCACGATCACCTCCACTCCTTTTTCAGCTATCTCCCTTATAATACTGGGATGTAGTCCATCTGGTCAAGGTTATTTAACCACCTTAGGACCATTACAGTTTTTTCTAGCATGTTCTCCATGGTAGTGGCCATCATACGCAGCTCTGGCCCCTCAATCTCTTGAATGTTTAATGTATTACTCGTGCCTTCCACAATCAAGGCTGACGCAAAGTAATTCTTCAGTTCCTTGGCCATTTCTCGTTCCCTACTACTATCTCCCCAGTATCATTTTCCAGCAATCCAATGTTCACTTTTGCCGCTCTTTTGAACTTTATATATCGAAACAAACTGTTAGTCTTCTTTTATCTTAATAGCTCGCTTACCCCCCTTATTTAATAATCTCCCTCTTTATTTTATTTTATTTGCCCTCTGTTTTGTCTTTGTAAGCTTCCCAATCCTCAGGTTTCCCACTGCACTTTGCCACATTATATCCTTTCTCTTTTGCTTTTATGCTATACCTGAGTTCCCTAGTCAGCTATGGTTGCCCCATCCTCCCCATATAAGCCTCTTTTTTCCTCAGGATAAATCTCTGCTGTGCCCTGAATTACTCCAAAAATCTCCTGCCATTGCTGTTGTACTATCTTTAATGCTGGGCCTGTCTCCCAGTCAATTCTAACCAGCTCCTCCCTCATGTCCCTGTAATTGCCTTTATTCAGCTGTAATACCATTACTACTGATTCTACCTTCTCCATCTGAATCTGCAGTATAAGTTCAATCATATTATGATCACTGCCTGCTAAGAATTCCTTCACCTTAAGCTCCTTCATTTATTTCACCTTTGCAAGCTGCTCCAAAAAGCCATCTCATAGACATTCCACAAATTCCATTCCTTGCGAACCACTACCAACCTGAATTCCCAGTTCACCTGCATAATGAAATCCCACAGGATCACTGTAACTTTGTCTTTCCTACAGAAATTTCTAGCTCCTGGTGTATCTTGCACCTCAGCTTCCTGTACATAACTCTAACTGCATTTTTTTCACCTTTTTGATTCCTCAATTCTACCGATACAGATTCTACACGATCTGACCTTACTTCATTTCTTATGATTGATTAATGATTCAATTCCATTCTTAATAATGAAACAACTCTATTACTCTGCCCACCTGCCTATCTTTTCGACAGGATGAATATCCTTGAATATTCCGCTCCGAATCCTGATCCTCTTGCAGTGATATCACTGTAATGCCCATGTCGTGCCTGCCAATTTGTGAATGAGTCACAAGCGTATTTACCTTATTCCTTATGCTGCATGCATTTCGATATGATAGTTTAGTCCTGTATTACCCGTTGCTCTTTTCACTGTCATTTGTTTGTCCAGCCGTTGGTACCTACACAGACCCTGTCCACTGGATCATTCCCCGCCCAATCCAAGTTCTTCTGCAGCCCAGATGATATATCCCAAACCCAAGTACCAGGTAGGCAACACATCATTCAGGACTCTCAATCCCAATCACAGAGAACAGTAGCTCTGTCTCTAACTCTGATTATCCATCATTGGGCGGCACGGTGACACAACACTGCTGCTTCAAAGTGCGAGGGACTCGGGTTCAATTTCAATCTCTGGACCCTTTGTGTGTGGGCTTTGTAAATTCTTCCCGTGTCTGCATTCGGAACATTAACTCTTTCGTCTCTCCACAGTATGTCTCTGTGTTTGCTTCGGATTTCTACCATCTACAGTATTTTTGCTTTGGTTCGACAGAGAAATCTAGCAAACGTGACAGGTTTTTGTAAAAGCAGCCGTGCATCGCGGGTTCCCTGGTTGTTTAGGAATCTTTCCCGGCCCCTTCCTTGTGTGCAGTGTCCCTGTATACCCATTCCATCCCTTTCAGTGCCTCAGTCCATCGTCACTACATGCAGCCTTTTCTTGTGCCACCCCTGGGACTCCCCAAACCCCATTGCCTGGCACTGAACACTCCCTTCGTAGGACTGTGCACACAACGACACTGGGCACTTTCTGACCCACTGGGGATGCTGCATAAAGATCCTGCCATTGAAAGGAACAGAATAACTAAAGTCCAATTGAATAGCAAAGCAGAGTAAACAAGCTGCATGACATCCATCTGCTCTGACATTTTCTAGTTTTCTGTTTATCCTCCTCCATCTGTAATTATATGGTTCATATGTATACCTTTGTCAAAACAATGACTGCAGATGCTGGAAACCATATTCTGGATTAGTGGTGCTGGAAGAGTACAGCAGTTCAGTGGTGCTCTTCCATCACCACCAAACTATATGTATACCTTGTCAAACAGGTTGAGTGGCGGGGATAGATATCAGATCCTCTGGGCATTGGACTAATTCAGTGGACTCCACTTTCCTGAGGTCACACTTAAGTTTTTATTATCAAGTCTATCCACTTTAAATAAAAGGCCTTGCGAGAGTTCTGTTGAAAGGATATTTGAATTTTGGAGACACCAGAATATGCGAGTGAGGTTAGGACTAGGAAGGTAGCAAAGTCAAATACATGGCCAAACAGCTGGCAGGGCAGGCAGCACTTCTGATATGTGGATCATTGGGATTCCCGAGTCGGTAGGACCTAAACAAGAAAGACTGGATGGACCTGAACTTGCAGCAGTCTCTGATATGTGGAGAGGGGTATAGCAGGAAAGACAGTGGGACAGCAATGGCAGGGGATTCCAAGATTAATTCAGGAGACACTGCAGAGATTCATGCTGAGGAATAGAGGCATGATACAGGGAGGAGAAGGCAACCAGGGCTGAGGAGGGAAGTCAGGGATTGCATACAAGCAAAAGTGTTAGCATACAATGTGGTGAAGGGCAGTGGGAAACGAGAGAATTGCAAAACTTATAAAGACCAACAGAGGACAAAAAAATAAGGAGGGAGAAGATTAAATTTAGGGGTAAGCGAACCAACAATATAGAGGAGACTGTAAGAGGTTCTTGAGATATATAAAGTGCAAAAGAGAGGTAAAAGTTATATTGGACACTGGAAAATGATGCTGGAGACATAGTAGTGGGAAACAAAGAAATGAATGAACAACTTGGCATCAGTCTTCATGGTGGAAGACATGAATAATTTCACAGAAGTTGAAGAGAGTGAGAGGGCAGAGCTGAGTATGGTGGCCATCATCAAGAATAACATGTTAGAAAACTGAATGTCCTAAATGTGGATAAATCACCTGGACCAGGTGGACTACACCCCAGCTTTGGAAGGGAGATAGCTGAAGAGGTAGTGCAAGTATAAGTAGTAATCTTTCAGGAATGACTAAAATCAGGAAAGGGCCAAGAGGCTGGAAATTGCTAATGTCACACTCCGTTTAATAAGGGAAAAAATGGAAAATTACAGACTGATTAGCCTTACCTTAGTTGTGGGTAACAAGCTGGAATCCATCGTGAAGGATGGGATTTCTGAATACTTGAGGTCTTTGGTAAAATAGAACAGAGTCAACATGGTTTCATCAAGAACAGTCAGGCCAGACAAACCTGTTAGAATTCATTGAGAGAGTAACAAGCAGATTAGAGCAAGAAGAACAATAGATGTTATCCGCTTGCTCCACAAGAAACTTTTGATAAGGTGCCACACAGGAGGCTATTGAGAAAGATAAGGGCCCATAGTGTTCGAAGCAATGTACGAACATGGATAGTAGCATGGCTGTCTGACAGAAAGCAGGGAGTTGGGATTAAAGAGTCCTTCTCAGGATGGCAGCCAGGGACAAGTGGTGTTCCACAAGACTCAATGTTGGGACCACAACCTTTCCCTTTATGCATTAATGATTTGCATGAAGGAACTGAGAGGATTCTGGCTAGGTTTTCAAACAGTGCAAAGATAGATAGAGGGACAGGTAGCACTAAAGAGGTGGTTCGGCTACAGGAGGATGCTCTAGCGCATCTCCTCAACTTCCCGCACCTCCGTCCTTGATCTCCACCTTTCCAACTACAACAAGGACAGAACCCCTCTGGTGCTCGCCTTCCATCCCACCAACGACAGGATTCAACGCATCATCCTCCGCCATTTCTGCCACCAACAGTCAGACACCACCACCAGAGGTATAATTCCCTCCCCACCCATATCAACAGAGACCATTCCCTTCACATCTCCCTCGTGAGGTTCATGCACCCTCAACCCCACCCAGCCACCTTCCACTCCTGACACCTTCTTTGCCACTACAAGAGGTATGAAACCTATGTCATCACTTCCTTCTCACCTCCATCCAAAGCCCAAAGGATCCTTCCACGTCAGGCAAAGAACATCCTGTGCATCCAACCACCACATCTACTCTGTCCATTGCACCGGATCTCCTCTCCATTGGGGAGATTGGACATCAATTTGCAGAACGGTTCAGGTAACACACTTGGACACACACACCCAAAAACCCCACTTCCCTATCCTTGAATACTTCAACTCTCCCTCCCACTACAACAAGGACATGTATGTTTTTGGCCTCCTCCATGGCCAATTTCTAGCCAGTAGTAGTCTGGAGAAAGAATGCATCATCTTCCACCGAGGGACCCTCCAACCACACGGTATCAAAGGCAATTTTGCCAATTTCCTCATCTCCCCTCCCACCATCTTATCCCAGATCTAACCCTCTAGTTCAGTACCGCCCTCTTGAACTGTCCAACCTGTCCATCTTCCTTCGCATGTATCCACTCCACCTTCCACTCTGACCTTTCACTATCACCACTCACCTTCATCGAGCTATTGCTGTCCAAGCTAGCTTCCTCCCAGCCCCAGCCTCTCCCATTTGTCTCTCAGCCCAGTTCCGCCTAACGCCCTCATTCCTGATGAAGACTTTATGCCTGAAACATCGATTCTCCGGCTCCTCGGAT
The DNA here is from genome assembly GCF_047496795.1 of Chiloscyllium punctatum. Taxonomy (NCBI): domain Eukaryota; kingdom Metazoa; phylum Chordata; class Chondrichthyes; order Orectolobiformes; family Hemiscylliidae; genus Chiloscyllium; species Chiloscyllium punctatum. The sequence goes on along the minus strand of NW_027310190.1, from coordinate 74,982 downwards.
GCCGCCTGACTGGCTGTGCTTTTCTAGCACCACACGTTTTGACTCTGATCTCCAGCATCTGCTGTCTTCACTTTCTCCTATTGAAGGATTTGTTCAGGTTAGGGGAGTGAGCAAAGATATGGCAGATGGAGTATAACGTGGGCAAGTGTTACATCATGCACTTTGCCAGGAAGAATACTGGCATGGACTATTTTCTAATTAGCGAGCAGGTTCAGAAGTGAAAAGCGCAAAAAGCCGAGGGAGTTTCAGTCCAGGAGTCTCGAAAGGTAATCTTGCAGGTTGTCAACAGTTAGGAAGGCAAATACAATGATGGCATTTATTTCAAGAGGGCTTGAATATAAATGCAGGGATGTACTTCTGAGGCTGTATAAGACTTTGGTCAGGCCACATTTGGATTATTGTGCACAGTTTTGGGTTCCATATCTCAGGAAGGATGTACTGGCCCTGGAGCGTTTTCCAAGGAGATCCACGAGAATGGTCCCAGGAATGAAAAGCTTAACATATGAAGAACATTTGAGGGCTCTGGGTCTACATATGATAGAGGTCAGAACATGTTAAGAGGTCGACTCAAAACTTAGAGGATACTGAATGGACTGGAAAGAGTGGATTTTGGGACGATATTTCCAATGGTAGGAGAGACTAGGCCCCGATGGGAAAGAGTAAAGAGAAGACCTTTCAGATCAGAGATACGGACGAACCTCTTCAGCCATAGAGTGGTGAATTATGGAATTCACCGCCACAGAAGGCTGTCGAAGCCAGGTCACGGAGTATATTTAAGAGTGAGACAGATAGGTTCTTGATTGTAAAGGGGATCAAGGGTTACAGGTAGAAAGCGGGAGAATGCGGTTGAAAAGCTTAACAGCCATCATTGAATGGTGGAGCAGGCTCAATGGGCCTAATGGCCAAATTTCTGCTCCAATGTCTTCTGGTTGTATGGTTTCAATATTGGCTCTCCTCATTCCTCATTGGAGTTGTATCATGGAATTTGATCTTCATATGATTTATGAAGAATAAAATTCCAATACTGATGGCTGGGAAATATCATATTCCCTCCCTCTGGTCTCAGGAGCCATGTCCACAATATCATTATCACACTGCAATCGAAATCCAGTAAAATTTACTTCATCATAGTTGATTGACATCGATAACATGAACAGCTGACCCTCACCTGCCCTCTCTGATCCTCGAATAACTATCTGAATTCTGTGTCACATCGTATTCTATGTTTACATATCCATGCCATTTGTCTGTTATCCTCATGTTGTTGTATGCACGTGTTCCTGTCAGAAAATGGACTAGAAAAGTTCTCTCCATATTTTACTGACATTATAATCACTGATCAGTAGTTACAGACTATATGTTTAGATTTATAAACGGAGAAACTTTTTTTTTTATGTTCTGACAATCCTTTGACATTACTCGCATATCTAAGGCAGATTGAATGATTACATACAATCAATCTACCATCTCAAATATTTCTTCCCTCTGTTCATCCCCCCCCCCCCACACACATATCCCATGCCAAATGTGTAGCTTTAAAGTTTTTTTGAATTTTAATAAAATCAATATTGAATTCAAAGGGGTTAACTGAAGCTATTTGTTCAGTGACTGTGATTAATGTCAATCTCCGTGGATCCTAATTATTACAATGGAGAGTTTCCATCGTTGAAAGTTAAATGGGCTCTGTTCAATGTGCTATCCCATAGTATGAGTAGGAGCATCACTGACAGCACTAACAGGGATCAGCAGATCAAAAGAGAGAGAGACGGGAAGGAGAGATCAGAATCTGAGAACATTAGACTGGAATGTTCCATCAATGGACAGGAGCTTATCCTCGGGTCTTTACTGGCTTTCTCGGCCTTGGATATCATTAGCATGGCGGATCCAGGATATCCTTTGGATTATTCAAGGTGGTTACTATCCCATCCTCGCTATAGTTGGTGCTCCTAGTAAGTCATTATATTTAATAGGAGAAAGTGAGGACTGCAGATGCTGGAGATCAGAGCTGAAAAATGTGTTGCTGGAAAAGCGCAGCAGGTCAGGCAGCATCCAAGGAGCAGGACAATCGACGTTTCGGGCATAGGTTCCTGAAGATGGGCTTATGCCCGAAAAGTCGATTCTCCTGCTCCTTGGATGCTGCCTGACCTGCTGCACTTTTCCAGCAACACAATTTTCAGCTTTGAAGTCATTATATTTGTCTACTAAACCGGATTGACCTGAACTTCTGCTCATTATATATAAATTTTAGAAAGTGCAAGTCAATGCCTTCAGTTCCAAACAAAAATTTCTTTCTTTATATATTATAACTATTAAACTACTATTTATAAGTTACTCACTGACATGCGAGAAGGAACCAGACTGATGTCAAACTCCATAATCGATTTTGTCCTTCACAGATTTACATCTCCATGTCTCCCCACTCACCAATCCTGTCCAATATCAGCATCATGATATCCCAGTCTCGTCCTCAGTCTCAGTGCAACCTCTGAATAAACCATTTGTGCCTTTGTTCAATCCGAATGCAATAGTTTCATGTTACTTCTAACCACATGTCCATCATTAAATAATTGCTCTTAAGAATGTTTAACTTGTTATCTGCACGTACGGGAAGACAGCTTATGGTGGTCAAGCCATTGAGTGATAATCTAGAGCAACAGAATAATGGTCTGTTGATATCTCATGAAGGAAAATGGGGTGTTTAAAAGCAACCCCATTATTATTTGCTATAAAAACCAATCTGCTTGCCTCAAGAACTTTAGGGAAGTCAATGTGTCATGCTTCCTTCGTCAGGTTTCGGTGTGACTTCTGTGATGAACACGTGGGTGTACTGTACCATTGAGAGAATTAAAAGGCAGCAATAACTATCTGACAGCACCAAGTGTTCTGAAAAATAGATATGATATTACATTTGGTTGAACAACCTGATTAGCTCATTGTCTGAAAAACAAAAACAAATTCAGCAAAACATTTTAAATTATACCCCAAAATACCCACCTCCAACCAAGTATGAATTTGTTATATTGACAAATCTTAAAAGCCAATGATACAATCCCCAATAGTTTAGCGGTAACAGACCATGGAAAATTGAACAGTTGAGAGGAGAACTGCCAACCTACCAGCATGCAAAGACTGGCTGAAAAATAGCTCTCCTATTGGTACCTTTACTAATTAGTAACTGGTGAAGCAGAATCCCCAAGAAGAAAAGAAGACAGGAATATGGAGAAGAACTGAAAGCTTCCTGATTTTGAGATAAGAAGTTTTGTTTTGTAAATCTTAATTAGGAGTCTTAACGGACTAGTATTGTGGAGGGGGAAGATAAAAGACAGGTTAGAGGAAGAAGTTGTAAATAGTCATTCGTTTATTATTCTCTGTTATACTTTAAGAAATAAAGTTGTTAATTTTAACTTTAAATACTATTGGACTCGAGAATTATAACAGATTACTGCATGGGATAAATCTTTTCTCTGTTGCTGGTTTTAATTAAGCAGGAAGACTTATCCTGTGTTGTAACACTACAAACCCACAGCTATGCAATTTACCCTTTACGGTACTGTGGAACAGCTGAATCAGCCACGCAGTTCAAGATCTGCATAACATGCTGCCCTGACCAGGGCTTCATACATCCTGTGAGAGAAGAACAGAAGTAAAGATAGCTCCCTTTCTCTGCCTGTTTTCTGTATTGCTACATCTCATTTCCATTCAGGTACGTGATCATCCCCTATTTTAAATGTATTCAATCTCATTGAAATTCTCCCTGAGAGTGATGCAGAGCTCCATAGGCAACTCTGGTGCTCGCTTTCTTGATGCTGACGTACAGATGTAAGGGACTTATAAATTCCATGTCAGTCGTAGTTCATAGAGAAGGAATGGCTTTTTCTGGCACAGGAAAGAAATGGCGATGTCTAAGTGAGAGAAAAGGTGCTTTGTGATCATCCAGGGGAGGGTTGTTGAGGCAGTATTTGGGGTACTGTGGATCGACTTTCTCCAAGTTTCACCAGACAAATCCCTGGGATGATGGCACCATGAGCAGTGAGTGAAGCTCAGTGAGAGAATAAGAGGTGATTGCATTGAACCTTAAGGGGGATGGACAATCACTCATGATGTTCTAAACAGACACTGATACGGTGATAAGTTCCATGGTTTTTTTCACGCAGATTACATGATTCTCGATAGTTTAAGAGCCTCTGAGAACTTTCCACATAACCACTCCCACTCCCTATTTCGACTGAGAAAGAGAGGAGAAAGGGAGGAGAGAGAGTGGGGGCGGGGGGGGGTGGAGAGAGAGTGGGTGCCAGGTTTTTGAATAAACTGTCTCAACATTAGTACAGTTCAATTGCGTGATTCTGCAATGAACCTCATGTTATCCATAATCTCGACAGCAACAACAATGCCATCATTATAAAAGTGTTAACTCTTTCCAGCAGTGTAGAGAGAAGGAAAGTCTTTTTACGGTATAGGAAAGAAACGGAGATGTCTAAGAGGAAAAAGAGTTATTGTGATCATTGCTGAGAGTGTTGTTGAGGCAGCATTTGGGATATTGTGGACAGACCTTCTCTCCTTTATAAGGAATGATCGCCTTGCCACAGAGAGTTTGCAATGGGGTTCCACCAGACTCATCCCTGGGATGGTGGTGCCATGAGGAGAGAATGATGATTAATCTCCGGCGTTGTGAGAGAATGAGAGGCGATTGCATTGAACCTTGGGGGGAGGGACAGTCACTCACGATAGTCTAAATAAACACTGATACGGTGAAATATTCCATGGCTTCTTTTATACTCGGGTTACATGACTGTCAATAGTTTAAGACCCTCTGAGAATATTCCCCTCACTCCACACCCAATCCCCATTTCGCATGAGAGAGACAGCGGACCAGTCTTTGAATAAACCCTCCCCACAGTAATACAGTGCATTCCGTGTGTGGTCCTACACTTAAATGCTCGTTATTCACAATCCCTACAGCAGCCACAATACCCTCATGCTAAAACAGTTAACTTTTCCCACCAGATTCTGACCCCCATGGAGAAAATGGGTGTGTCTTCTCGGAGATGCAAGTTGCCTCCTTGAGACTTGGCACAAATCATTTGGCTTCCCTCCTCACTGCCAGCAAACCTTGTTAAAGTAGCACCCGTTCTAAAAACAATGGAACCATGATTAACATCATGGACTCCTCTATCAGTGCAGTCTTGGTTTCATTAGTTTGTCGTGTTGAAATATAAATGACCCCCTCTTGTTCCTGTATAACTGTCTCGTGGGCATGAATAGCCTCCTCCTGGTCTCATGGAACAGGTTTAAGGGTCTGATTGAGCTCTGCCTGTTCGTGTTTAACAGCTCGATGCACTGAACAGACCACTCTTCTTCCTGTGTAACAGGCAGGAGTATTGAATGTGCTGTCACTTTTCCTGTTGCTGAATGTTAGCTCATACCCGTGTGCAACCAGCTTGAGATGCTGAATGAGCTCTTCTTTTAACTGCGGAAATGGGCAGTGTCTGGCCATGCTGTTACATAAATGTTACCGTTACTTTAACAGCACCAACCGGAATGCTGTCCGGGTCTTGATGCACATGGACGCAGAATGGTTCAGGAGCTGATGGGGGACAAAATGTTCTGAACATTCTGTGATCTTCAGTCATCATACCCACTTCCGATCTTATGATGGGAAAAGACATTGATGGAGCAACTGAAGATGTTTGTGCTGAGGAGACTAACGTGAGGATCTCCTGCAGAGATGTCCCGGGACTGAGAGGGTTGTTGGCGACTGACCCCAAACCTTATTGTGTTCTGAAAGACCACGTCCAGTGGGAAAGTTGCACCTGATTCCCATTCAGCTCAAATACATAGGTGGTCCCAATGCCATCCTCAGTCAAATACTGCATAGGTATCTTCGCCATTCACTCTTTCCTGAGCCCCTGTGTTCGCCTCTTGTTCATATCAATAGGTGATAATGTATGTGTAGGGAGTGTTTTCCTCTCACAGAAGGTAATCACTGTTAGAAATTATCTGGGCTAGAGAGCTAGGGGAGCTACATTACTGAAAGCATTTCAGTCGGAGGTAGATGGATTTATGACCTGTCAGAGAGCTAAGGGGTGAAGAATTGGGCATTAAAGGGGAGTTAATGTCAACAGTAGATCAGCCATGATGGTATACAATGGCTTAATCATCCGAATTACCTGATCCTATTCCTTTTGTTCTCCTATTCAGTAATTGCAAAGTTAATGTTTGTAATTTTCCTGAATGTTCTTTTATTGAACTTTGCAATCAGAGAGAGTGAAGTATTTTGTAACTCATCTCTGGTTGAGGTATGGGGACTGTATTCACAGTGAATCTGGGTCTATAATATGACCAACAAATGAATCACAAGTTGCAGAGAGGAAACACTCTGTAATGAGACCAGAGGCGTCTTTTGAACCAAATAACATTTTCCAACCTACACCAAACCATGTGTGACAGTCTTGAGGGACTGGATGAGATACTGTGTTACTGTGGACCAGGTATCTGGGACAAGTGGCCTCCATCTGCTCCTTGCAGGAGCTGTGAGGGGTTGAATGGAACACAGAAACATAGGACTGAGCAGCAGGAGTGGGCCATTAGATACTTTATCACCGCCTCATGTGCTTTTGGTCTCAGCAGCACGTTTCTGTCTGTATGCCATTTTACTACATACCAAAAACAACTTTGAATAAATGCAAACATCCAGAAACCACAATCCTCTGGGGAAGGGAATTTCCACTTGAGCAGCCCTTTGAGAATTTCTCATTTGTGTTCCACTAAATGTTGGAAGGTCATTATGTCCTTTTCCAGTCCCACTCCTCCACTGGTTACACCAATCTTAAATGCAGCCAGTTTAGTGATGTGGCCAATGATGTAGATCTCAGAGTAGGTCATTTTCAAGAAAAATGTGAGACACAGAAAGTTGAACTCATAACAAATGGTAAAATGACAGAGTGCCCCAAATGTTATTCTGCCTTTGAAGTTACTCTGCTCACACAAGCTACTGCTAGTGGGATTTCTTTCTGGAACAGTTGGATTTGGCTGAATTCCCATCGTTTCAGGCAGCGAAGAGATTCCACTGAACCCTCACCAGGAATCCTTCACAAGTGGTAAAGATAACTCAGGGATTTTCTGGTCTCACACTTTGCTATCGGGCGCAACAAAGTAAGAGAGAGGGATCAATCGGCTGCTGCTTCCCAGGCAGGGAACATTTTTCTCCTTTTCTGTGTTGGAACAAATTATTATGTCAACTGACCACCAAACTGGACCATGTGCGATCTCCTGGAACATTCTCTGGAAAACCTGATTATGGAGTATATGCAAGTGCGTCATTGCTCTTGTTGTGCACAAATCCTTCCAGTCCCAAAAATTTCCAACTTTACAATTTGATGACATGCTTATATGTGTCTGTGTAATTTGTAAATATTGGTAGGTGTCTTCATAGTATGTGTGTTAATATCAATGTATCTTTTCCTTAAAATTTATTCTCTAGCTTTAGTCTCCCTGACAGAAGATAATATGCATCCAGTTTATACAGTTTTCATAAAGTCATGGATGGTTCAATATTATTTCTCAGCTAAGATCAATACTGATAATCCCCCATAACAAAAGACCTGCTTTCCAGGAATGAGTAAATCTTCGAAAATAATTATATCTTTTTATTTTAGTTTAGTGGATCAAACCTGAACACAGTGTATTAGGTGTGGTCTCAGTAATGCCCAGTACAGATGCAGTAAAACATTTCTGCAATTAAACCCGATGTTTTTTTTGACAAAAACAGCATTATTCCACTTACCTTCCAAATCACTTGCTACATCTGACTTCATATGATTCATGTCGCAAGAACATGGAAACCTCCTGTATCACAGAGTTCTGCAATCTCTCTCCATTTAAATTGTTTACCATTGTTTCATCTTTCATGCCAAAACAAATAACCTACCTTATATTATTTCTGCTGAAGGTTTGCTCACTAACCTTCCCTCCCTGTATCACTTTGCAGCTCTCATACCTCCATTTGACGACACATTGAATGGCCATCTTGGTGTACGAGTTTATTGAGCTCCAAGCCAATCCCTCCCCTTCCTCCAGATCTTTGATAAAGATTATTGATCATTGATGACCCCACAGTGATCTCTGAGGCACTCCATCAGTTACAGCTTTGCAGCCTGAAAATAAACATTTGTCTTTACTCTCTATTTCCTGTTGGCAACAGCTTCCCTGTTCCTGAGTAGTAGCTCAGGTGGGTTGAAAGGCCTCCTCCTAGACTGTGTAGTGTACTGAACGAGCTGAATTACTTCATTCTATATTCCTGTGTAATTCCTTACAGGCGCATAATGGCCTCCTCCTGTCTCATTGTAACGATCCTGTCTGACTTAATGGAGTGGTCCCCTACCCTGTAACAGCATCGAGGGGTGGATTGAGGGAACAACACATGGGGTAGGGACAGCAGTATATCTCTGTAACAGCCTCGAGTGGTGGAATGAGGGAACACATGGGGTAGGGGCAGAAGTTGCCTATTCGGCTGCACCATTCAGAATGCTCATGGCTGGTCCGAGTGTGCCTGACCATCCATTTCCTGTCTGTTCCCAATAAACACTGACCCTTCTGTCCAGTAAAGGTCTCAGTCTGGAATATCTTCTATAACCGAGTCTTCACTGCTCCCTGAGGATGAGGACACCACAGGTAGCACAAGACTAAAGTGAAAGGGACATCCTTATTTCATTGTGGGACAACTGTTATTTTAAAACTGTGTTAACTGAACATCAAATCACCACCTCTTTTCAGACATAAGTGCAGAATAATTAGGAATAAAGATGAACCACCATGGACTCCAAACCTATCCCACATTCCCACTGATCCTTTCCATTCAAATATTTATCACGCTGATCCTCTGCTACTGTCTGAGGAAGAGAATGCCTGATAGCATAATACCGCAGGAGCATTAAGGAAATGAGCAGATCGAAGCCATTCAGCCTATCGAGTCTGAAATTCCGTTCAATAATTTCTTATTAGTACCTCGACCTCATTCTTCTGCCTTTTCCCTGGAATCCTTGATCCCCTTACAAATCAAAAACATATCGATTTGTGTCTTAATGACACTATTGTCTGTGCCCCTGTGTGTCTGTATGTGAGTAAGTGTTTGTGCGTGTATCTGAATGTGTGTGTGTATCTATGCCTGTGTTTTTGTATGTCTGGATGTGTGTGTCTGTGCCTGTGTTTTTGTGTGTCTGTATGTGTGTGTGTGTGTGTGTGTGCCTGTGTGTGTGTGTCTGTGTGCTTGTTATCTGTGTGTTTCCGTGTCTACATCTGTCTGTCTGTGTTTCAGCCTGTGTTGCTGTCTGTATTTATGTCTATTTGTATGTGACTGTATATGTCTCAGTGTGTTTATACGTGTGTGTATGCCTATCTCCTTGTAAGTATTGTGTGTGTTCGTCTGTGTATTTCTGTGTCTGCGTCTCTGTGAAGTGAGGTATCTGTGGCTGTTTTTTTTTGGAAATGAAAGGACTGTTGTGAGTGTTGTGGGAGCTGCCAGTGGGTTTAAACTGAGAAATGTCTTTCACTGAACATTACTTCTTAACTGGTCAGTAGGACGTGGATGTTTCAGATTATCCACACGAGGCGTCCTGATCCACTCCAGCTCCTTAAGAGTCCTCCCCACATGGCGGGGTGAGGGGAGTGAGGGAACGGATATCGGGCACTCCACTACCCGGCTTGGAAATTTCTATCCTATTCCAGGTGGTTTCTCCTGGAATGGGAGAAAGGGGTGGAGGGAGAGTGTGAATGGGTGACCCTGCTGTTGTGCTGGTGTAGTTGGGGAAAGTTGTGAGGTGTCTGGAATGAGTCAGTCGACAATTTTGAATCCATATATTATTATTAGTTGCGAATTCAATAGTGAGAGTGTTACTGCCTGAGCCTTATTTGAAGACAGAGCGTGAACCTTGTTCGGGGCTAGGTGCTATAACAGATATACAGTGAGTGTGAGGGAGCAGAGAGTATATGGTAAGTCTTATCCTAACAGAGAGAGGAGGATATTGTTGCTTGTCCAGTATTGTGGGACATTTCTCCAGATCATCTCAACGTCGAGGTGAGCCTCCCTGAATGTCTTGTCCAGGTCTATCACTAATAACGACACAGACCTGTCCCTCAGCTTCCACCGAATCAGTTTAGGTAGAGTTTACAGATAGCAAGGAGAAGCAAATATTGGTGTGTTATATATCGAAATCAAAACGGTAGCCGAAAATCGGAGCATCATATGCTCTGAAAATTAGATAGGCAAGTATTGTGGATACCGCAGTCTTATTGAATGGTTAACAGCGTTAACTAAGTGACTGCTGAAGCTGTGAAAAATAAGTTCCGTAAGTGTATATGAGGTCGGTTGAAGAGTATGTTGTGAAGCAAACTAGAGAGCAGGTTATTTCGGATTTGATGTGGTGTGGTCAGAAGGACGAATTATTAACCTTGGTCTGAAGCAGCCTTTAAGGAATAATGGCATTTATAAGGTACAGTTTACAAGGTGTCTGCATACAATATAGAATGCTTGAATATTCTAGTCAAACATCGCGTAAGACTGGAGGCTAGAATGTCAAGATATCTTCAATAATTTTGGAAAGTACAATATAAAATTCAGTGGGAGACAAGCAATGGTTGTTAGAGTCATAGAGGCAGACAGCACGGAGACAGGCGCTTCATCCCAAACTGGTCAATTGCAACCAAAATGCCCATCCACGCTAAACCCATTTCCCTGTCATTGTCCCGTATCTTTCCAATCCTTTACAATCCATGTATTTGTTCAAATGCCTTTGAAATATTGTTAATGTATCCGTCTCAACCACTTCTCATTCCATATGCGTAACAGCCCCTGTGTTAAAAAGTTATTCCTCGAGTTCCCTTTAATTCTTTCCCCTCTGACCTTAAACTATAAGATCTCAGTGAGTTCGTAAATACAATGAATGTGAAGGGTATTTGGAGGAATTTTTGTAAGTGGAAAGTTAAAGTTTGGTTTTCCTTCATTTAAGGGAGTTAGAACATTGATGTAAAGACATGTTGAAACAGTTTGACAGCGTGTTGGAGGGACTGTAGCTGGAGTATTGTGCACAGGTTTGGTGACCGAATCACAGAAAGAATATACTGACCTGAGAGGAAGTGCAATTGGACATTCTCCAGATTAATCCCTCAGATGGTGAGATTGCCTGATGAGGAAACTCGGCCTGTGTTCTCTAGAGTTTCAAAGAATGAGAGGTGGGTCACAGTGAAATTTAGATAATTCACAAAACATTTGACAAGTTTGAAATTAACAGAACGTTACCCTCGCTGTCTATTCCACATTCAAGGCAAATAATGGCAGGATCTGGGACAGGACAGTTAAGACTGCAATAAGGAGGAAATTCATCACTTGTAGGCCACTAATTAACACAGGGGCATGGAAACCTACTGGTAGGAAAGATTCGGGAGAATCACCAGATATTCTACAAGTATCTCCAGCAGAACAGAATAACTCGGGAACAGGTAGGACTCATTAGTGACTTGCCAAGTTGGAACCAAATGAACCTAAGTGTTAGGAGACAGAGGGTGGTGGTAGAGGGTTGTTTGTGTGATTGGAGGCTCGTGTCCAATGCTGCACCACGGGTATCAGTGCTGTGTCTCTTAATATTTGTGATTCGGAGGTGTTAGTGTTGGATTGGGGTGGACAAAGCTAAAACTTGCATAACACCAGGTTATACTCCAAAAGGTATATTCGGTGGGACTAGCTTTTGAAGTGCTTCATCAAAGCGCACAACCACCTGATGAAGAAGCAGCGTTTTGAAAGCTCGTGCCTCCAAATAAACCTGTTGGACTACAAGCTGATATTTTGTGATTTTAACCCTTATCATAAAGGATGCAGCTGTGAATATGGACGAAGTGTGGGGAGTGTCTTAAGTAAGTTTGTGTTTGATACAAAGAATGGCCGGGGAGATGACAGTGAAGAGGAAGGCCTTACGTTGCAGGAAGATACAGATGGAATTGTCAGATGGGTGGATCAATGGCAGATGGAATGTAACCCTGATAACTATGAGGTGATGCACTTTGGAAGAAGGAACCAGGCAGGCAAGGACTCAATGAATGGCAACACACTAGGAAGCTGGGAGGGTGCTTCTCCACACATCTCTGAATGTGTCTGGACAGGGTAACACACAATTTGAGAAGGCGTACGGGAGCGTAAACATAGCCTTCACATATCGAAGCATAGATTATAAGAGCTATGCGGAACTTTCATTAGCCAAGATGGAATACTGTGTGCAATTCTGGGAGCTACATTACAGGAAGGATGTGATTGTACTGGAGGGGGTGCAGAGGAGATTCACCAGGATGTTCCCTGGGATGGAGCGTATCAGCTATGGATAGAGCCTGGATAAGCTCGAATTGTTTACTTTGGTGCAGAGAAAGCTAAGGGGGACCTGAATCAGGAGGATAAGATTACGAGGGATATGGATGGGGTAGATAGACAGCAGCTGGTCCTTTTAATCAAAGGGACACATTTTTGAAGTGAAGGGTTTGAGGTTTAGTGAGGATTTGAGGACTGTTTTTGAAGCACAGTATGTTTGGGTCTGGGATGCACTTCGTGAGAGGGAATTGTCATTGTAACCTCAAAACCATTAGAAAATACATGGTTGTGCACTTGAAATGCCATAGGATTCACGGCGACAGGTTTTGTGTTGGAAAGTGGGGCTAATGTAGACCGTGCTGTATTTCTGATAGTACAGAGTCTGTGCTTCTGTGATTAGATGGCTGTGGAAGGTCAATCATTCAGCAGCTTAAGATAGGAATTGATGGTTTTCTGAAGAATATCTTATCACAGTGTATATGAGTGAACTTGTAATATCTTCTGAAAATACGCCAATGGCAAAATTAAGAGAAAAAGGTGCAGCTTTCTTACAGTCTGATACCAGAGAATTGAGGACAGGGAACTAGCAGATCAATGGAGCAAATACTTCGGTTATGCCTTCACAGAAGAAGAAAAAACAAAAATAAAATTTCCTCGCAATACTCGGGAACTTTAGTCTGGTGAGAAAAAGGGAATAGAATGAAATTAGTAACTAAAACATTTTCGAGAAAATATTGGACTGAAATTAATGGGCATAGACAAAGTCAACAGAGGTTTATGAAATAGGAATCATGTTTGGGAAAATGGCTTTTAGCAAAATTATGGAGAAGGTATCAACGCAATACGATTGGATTTTCAGAAAGATTTTTGATAAAGCCCCAAGCCTATTGTGCAAATTCGAATCCTATGGGACTGGGGCTAATATATGGTCATGGTTTTAGAATGGGAGAATTGGCAGGAAACAGTGAGTAGGAATAAAACCATGTTTTTTGAATGGAAGGCTTGGAGGATATAACAAGGATCGAGATTTGGCATCCAACTATTCCAAATACACATCATATCTTTGGTTGAGGGGCTCAATTCCAATATTCCCAAGACTGCTGACAGCTCTAAACGATGTCAGCTTGTGAGTGGATGAGGAGGACGTAAAAAAGGCTCCAAATTGATTGAGACAAGTGGAGTGACTGGGCAAATACCTGGCAGATGGAGAGCAATGGCAGAGATGAGAGGTTGTGTACATTGATGGGATCAATTGAATGGCAGCCTATCCTTTGAAAAGGGATTGGTTGAAATTTGTTGATATATAAATGAATTTAAGCTGCATTTTTGTTTATTTCTGCGCAGCATTCCGAGTCCATGTAGGGCAGTGAGTTCTGAACACGGAAGTCAATACTGGGAATGGCATTGGCACGCTGTATACAGTGTACGTAGACCCAGCAAGTAGGGAGCTGTAACATTGAAAAGAATCTGGATCTCCCTGTACACTAGTCACTGAAAGCAATATTGCAGCAGCAGAAAGCAGGTAGGAAGATAAATGGTTTATTTAACTTCATTTCAGGGTGATTTAGAATACAGGAGTAAGTGTCATTTACTGCAACTGTACGGGGACTTGGTGGGACCCCATATCGAACATTGTGCAGTATTGTGTGCAGTTTTGGTGTCCATACCTAATAAAGGGCAAACCTGACATTGAGGGAGTGCAGTGAAGGATGACCAGACCGATCTCTGGGATGACAGTTAGTTGTGGGAGCAGAGTTTGGGGTGACTGGGCCTGTATTCCATGGGCTTTAGGAAAATGAGTGGAGATCTCAGTGAGATATATAAAACTCTGACAGGGTGTGACAGATTGGAAGCAGGGATGTTAGTTCATTTTCTAGAAAATGGTTCACGAATCACATTGCAGTCAAATCATACTTAATAAACACGTGTTATCAGAGAACTCCCTATATATTGATGGGCCGAAGGCACTATATTTCAATATTGTTTCAACAAATTTTGGGATATGAACATTCTGTGGGGAAAACTGCATCGAGGAGATGTTCGGCCATGAAATAGCATGCGGGAAGCTCAATGTGCTACATGACTTCCCCCTCTCCCGATGTTTCTGTTCAGTCTGTGGGAAAGCTCTGTAAATGTTGTCATAAGCTCTCAGATGTTTGGAAGGATGTCTATGCAGGGTCGATAGAACTGTGTTTCTCACTCCCTTTTCTGATAACGAGGTTGATGCTAGATGTTCTGTCAGGTTTTATCCTTTAAGACCTCAGAGTAGTTTAATATTATTGGGTGTCTCACTTGGCCGATTCAGAGACCATGTTTGTGTGTCTGGAGTCACTTTTAGGCCAAGAACGCACGGGAGTTCACTTGGGGAAGGAGACAGATGTTTACAATCAACATTGGACAGTATTACTGACACCAGATTTTAGGTATCGATATTTTATTAATTATTTTTAACTTCCAACAGCTGCCAGATCATTGGGTTGGACTGGATTCGTAAACCAATTATATGTCCGCTGCAGCACCATCTCCACATGGGGACCTATCAGAAACCACACTGACCCGATTATTTCGGTGCTACCTGACAGCTTTATCGAAAAGTATTCCCACCAATTTGACTGTCGAGATGGGACTGAGGGTGTGGTAATTGGTCAGATTGTAATTATTCTCCTATGCAGGGACTGGATATAGTTGAGTAATTTTCCTCATCGCCAGGGTCATATCAGAGTTGGAGCTGGAATGAAACGTAGGATGGCGTTTTTACAGGGGGCAGGGTGGGAAGAGGTGTAATCTAGGTAGCTGTGGGAGTCAGTCGGTTTATAGTATACGTCCGTGTTGAGTCGGTAATCCGAAATAGAGATGGAGAGGTCTCGGAAGGGGAGGGAGGAGTCTGAGACTCTCCAGATAAATTTGAGGTCTGGGTGGAAGGTGTTCATAAAGTGGATGAACTGTTCAATCTCCTCGTGGGAGCACGAGGTAGCGCGGATACAATCATCAATGTAGTGGAGGAAAAGGTGGGATTATATTCCCAATTCCTTCGCCTTCACCGCATCTGCTCCCAGGAGGACCAATTCCAATACCGAACAATCCACTGGCCTCCTCCTTCAAAGACCGCAATTTCCCCTCAGACGTGATTGATGATGCTCTCCACCGCATCTCCTCCACTTCCCGCTCCTCCGCCCTTGAACCCCGCCCCTCCAATCGCCACCAGGACAAAACCCCACTGGTCCTCACCTACCACTCCACCAACCTTCAGTAACATTGTATCATCCTTCGTCATTTCTGCCACTTCCAAACGGAACCCAACACCAAGGATATATTTCCCTCCCCACCCCTATCAGCGTTCCGGAAAGACCACTCCCTCCGTGACTCCCTTGTCAGATCCACACACTCCACCAACGCAACCTCAACTCCCAGCAACTTCCCCTGCAACTGCAAAAAATGAAAAACTTGCGACCACACCTCCCCCCTCACTTCCCTCCAAGGCCCCAAGGGATCCTTCAATATCCATCAGAAAGTCACCTGCACCTCCACACACATCATTTAGTGCATCCACTGCACCCGATGTGGCCTCCTATACATTGGGGAGACAGGCCACCTACTTGCAGAACGTTTCAGACAACACCTCTGGGACACCAGCACCAACCAACCCAACTCTCCCGTGGCTGAACACTTTAACTCCCCCTCCCACTCCGCCAAGGACATGCAGGTCCTTGGACTCCTCCATCACCAGACCATGGCAACACGACGCCTAGAGGAAGAGCGACTCACCTTCTGCCTAGGAACCCTCCAACCACAAGGGATGAATGCAGATTTCTCCAGCTTCCTCATTTCCCCTCCACCAACCTTTTCTCAGTCCAAACCCTCAGACTCAGCACCGCTTTCTTGACTTGCAATCTTCTTCTCGACCTCTCCGCCCCCACCCCCTCTCCGGCCTATCACCCTCACCTGAACCTCCTTCCACCTATCTCATTCCAAATGCCCCTCTCCCAAGTCCCTCCTCCCTACCTTTTATCTTAGCCTGCTTGGCACACCCTCCTCATTCCTGAACAAGGCCTTATGCCCAGAACGTTGATTCTTCTTCTCCTTTGATGCTGCCTGACCTGCTGCGCTTTTCCAGCAACACATTTTAAAACAACTACCTCATTGTCCACTTTAATTTTAGGAATGTCCGATTAAGAATCCTCTGAAGTTGTTTTTTCCTTCTGTGCCATAATCATTAACACCTAGTTCTCTGGCTGTCCTTACCTGTCAAAGTACATTTTGAGCATATTCACATGACATACGCTGTGAGATTTCTTTCTGTCTGGAGTCCCTATCAAGTAGTTACTCTCACTCAATATCCGTTGTGTTTGATAAGGTCTACTAAACCTTGCTTTTCAAGGTTCACCTATAACTGGAAGTAACAGTAAAATCTTATCCCCGATAACAAAATTGCACTTTTTGAAATTTCCTGTCCGCTTCCTGTTTTATTGCATGTTGCATTTCTTTTAAATGCTGTCTAGCCAACTTCCCAGCGCTATTAATCGTTCCTTAAATTTTGAGACCGAGTCCAAATGTGTGGCCTTTGAACTCTAATTTACTATTTTCTCCTTAATCAATTTTAATGGTCCCCTCACTTAATGCCCCCAAAATAATTCCAATGGAACAAATTTGCTCTGTTAATCGGGGGCATCCCTGATCACAATAAGTGCAAATGGAATTCCCCGACGCTAATCATCTGGACAATCCTGATTATAAACCCTCAACATGGTCTTTAATGTTTAATGTCACCTTTCTCGTGCTCCCTGCAATTGTGGATGGTTTGCAGTAGATTTGAATTGCTTCATTCCTAAGACATTATCGTGATTAATTAGATGTGAACTTTGAACCTTGATCTCACTGTATCTTCATTGGTAGTACGTATCTATTTTTTATAAAAGAGTAATTCCTTTGCAATTCTTTTAGCTGTGATACTGCACCTTGGGATGGCCTCTGGAAATCTAGTCGATGCATCCATTATTGTTAAAAAAAATACTGATGCCCACTCTTTTGATTGTGGTCTGGGACCGAGCCAATCAATTAGGACTCCTGTAAAAGGTTCCTCAAATGCCGGAATAGTTAAGAAAGGTGCAGGTTTTATTATCGCTTGTGTTTTTCCAATTACCTGACATGTATGATGCATCTGGCAAAATTCAACTGCATCCCGTTGCAGTCCAGGCCAGTAAAATGTCTCTGTATTCAGTCTGTTTTTTTTCCTCACTCCGAACTGACTTCTCGGTGGTAACTCATACACCATTCGCATCACCTCGTTTCTGTACCACATTGGCAATATGATTTGATGAATCTCTTCCCATTTCTCATCTCCTTGAATATATGATCGCCTCCATTTCCTCATTTGGACATTATCTTTAAGGTAATAAAGCTCAGGGATACAGTCAAAATTCCTAACGTATGTGCTTTTTGATACAACTGCTTTAAACTTTTATCTTTCTGCTGTGACTCAATTAGTTTAGCTGAGCAAAAATAGTTACATGATCACCTATTTGCTCCTGTTTTGTCTCAACTTTCTGATGGAACAATGTATCTGTTCATGCCACTTAAGCTTCCTTATCTTTACATTTTTGGTATTTTCTGTTTCAACTGGTAATATTGGGACTTTATTACCCATAATCAGGAAACTTTCCAGGATAAGATTCCTACATTGATTCATTTGTCTGCATATCCACTGGCTTTTCAACGAGAGTAGCAGTTATCCTACCACTGAATAAGCTATATTTTCCGCAAGGACAAATTGTATTCCTGGAGCTCAGAGTTTGTCCAATACCTCTACCACAATTTCCCCACACTTTTCTGGACACGCTATGCTCACTTTACATGATTTTGCACCTTTTGTCTCATGGTGAATTGCCTTTCACTGTACCTTTTCTGGAAATATTCCTTCGTGAGTATCTATCTCCTTATCTATTCACAGAGGATCCGGTGTCTCTTAATATTGCATTCTCTTTAACTGCCCTATGTGAATAAACTTTCCCTTTGCAGGTATATTTTATAAGCAGATCTGGTACTCCCTCCGTAACAAACCTCCAATCAGATTATACACTCTGATGCAGCTTTCTAGTTTCCACTGTGCATTCTGTTACCGCTCCATCAAAACTCCCAGATTTATTCCTTTTTTCCTACATCTGTGTTTTTTTCTGAATCCACCAAAACAGTGATTTCATGTGACCTAATTTGTTGCAATGAAAACACCGGAGGCTTTTAAAAAATCTTCTCTGCCTCCTTCAAGTATTGCCTTCACCGAGAGCTACGTCTCCCTTTCTACGTGGGGATTTCTCTTTGCCCCAATTTCTATCCATCATGGACTGAAATTGACTCTGGAAGCCAAAACAAGTTTTATAACAATAATCACCAGTCATAATCATCAGACTATTCAGCTGCCAGCCTTGCCTTTATTACTCTAGTATCTTCCAAATGAGTTTGCACTATGTGAATGCTTAAACTCCTCCAAAGTAATTGTCTCTCTCAGAGCATTGTAGGTTTGCTCTCTTTTTAAAGCTCTTATCCATCTCTGAAAATTACTTTGTTTGATTCTTTCAAACTCAATATGGGTTCGACCAGGATCCTTCCTTAAATTCCTCACGTTGTCTGTAGGCTTTTGGCACGTGCTCATACGTATATTTTCCTCTCCTCATAGTCCCCAGATCCCTCCTCTGATAGTGTTGCACATACCTCACTAGCTCTACCTACAAGTTCTGTTTGGGTCAACAAAACCTACATGGTCACTGGCCACTGAAATTCTTTAGCCACTTCCCTCCTCATTAATCTAGGCAAGCTGTGAATATACTGAAACACATCTCTCACCAGGCTTTGGACGACCATGGGTTTACCCATCTTCACTCTGTACCTCGCTAAGCTGACCTTCAGCCTTCATCCTCATCCTTTTCAGCTGACTTTCCATTCTAAGTGTCCACCTCGGAAGCTCAAATGCTCCCTCTTTTTCTTTCTCTCCTGCTGAAGCTATTTATTTTTTTCTCTTTCCTCTGTTAAACCTATTCGTTATCTTTCTTCCTCTTCTGATTTTAGTCGTAGCTCAAACTGCTTCACCTCTGCTTCCAACTCAAGCTGCCTCTTTTGCGATTGAAGTTTAGTCATCTCCACAGATCCTGATGGAGTTTGCAGCAAATTGGAATGCCGAGCTACTGCTGCATTCATCTCATCTTTCCTCACATCAGACGGTAGCTTTAACTCCCTTTGTCTTCTAATTCCCACGGCTTGGACTTATGTGCATTTTGTAAAACCCCCAAGGTCACTTCCTCCACCTCCAAAACAAGCTTTGTTCCTGCAGGAACCATTGCTATCTGAAGGTCTGTTTACTCACCAAATCAACACACGAAATAAGAGACAATATCACCTGCCACTCGCTGTCTAAATTCTGCGAAGGCCCCTAATCTGTTATGGACCAGACCCGAGCACTCAAAACATTTTAAGCAGGTAGCCGGACGATAAATTTGCTACTTGTTGAAGGTTAGTGTATAGCTGATATTCCCAGAGTGAATTAGCTGGTCAGACTGCCGAGTTTTAAACAAATGACATTTATTTGCCAAATTACCAAATTAAACATAAGGAACCGAAAACAGAATACCTGAATAACGTATCGTATCCGAACCTGACAGGCTATACCGATTTAAAGATGCTGTTCCAATATACTTGCAACAATCCCAATAAACAAAACCCCTAAGCACCAAGAATAAAACTGACCCAACTGCTAACTGGTTATAATGTCGGAAGGGCAGAAGGAGGCAGAGAGCGTCCAGTGACTCTAACTCAACTAACCAAGAACTGATCCAACCTGTCCAGCTGGGGAGCTGGACAGGTCCTCTTGATTATACAGGGTACTTTTTAGAGACTTAAAAGGCTTCTTGGATGAGGCATGTTCTGTTAGGTATAAACAAAAGGACCCCAACGAACCTGTCAAAATTCTGACATATTGGAATCTTGGGTCCTTTAGACCCTCTTTCAAAAAAACCAAGGACAACATAACCCTGTAAAAGGACTGGGTTTGTGAGAACATGCCACATTTGGCTTTGGACTGAATTCCAAAAATGTAAGTCGTACCGCTTTGAAGCCAATACAATGTGAAAGTGTTTGTTAGTTTACATAAAACGTGCTCAATCATATTGTGTGTTGAAGATTCAGCATTGTCACGAGTGGAATGTCCAGACAAAAATATCCACACTTCCTATGTATGGTCAGGGCAAATATATCCACTGAGAATCTGTTGCTTGGTGCCTGTTCTAGTCAAGGAGAGACCAGCATGGAAACCACATCTAGATTGTGATTTTTTTGTTGTGGATGGTCATGGTGGAGCGTTCAGGTGGTTACAGTATTGCAAATGAATATCACAGCAGAATCATCTAACCCGCATTAAGAAAACGTCAATAATTCTCCCTCACAATTAACTTCACGAGAACAAATGGAAATGGGAGATGTGACCATTAGCCAGTGATGTCAACATTCAATTCAATCCAGTTGTTATTTTGAACTGAAGGTCGTATTCCAAAAGGAGTTATCTGGATCTGTTTGTTCAGTGACTGTGATTGATGTCACTCTCCATGGATCCTAATTATGTCACTGGATGGTTTTCCTCTTCTATTTGTACGGGGCTTCCTCCAATGCTTTATCCCATTATTGATGCAGATGTATCACCAGCAACACTGACAAGGATCAGCAGTTGCAGCGACAGGGAAAGGAGAGATCAGAATCTGAATTTCATAGACTGGAATGTTCCAACAATGGGCCAGAATCTGAGAACACTAGATGGAATGTTAAAACAGTGGATCAGAATCTGAGAGCATTAGACTGGAATATGCCAACAATGGATCAGAATCTGAGAACAGTCGACTGGAATGACGCATCAATGGTTCAGAATCTAAGAAAAATAGACTGGAATGCTGCAACAATGGACAGGAGTTTATCCTGGGGTCTTTTGTATCTTTCCTGGTATTGGCACATATTACCAGTTCGGATATACGGTGTACTGCTGATTATTCAGGCTGGTTACTATCCCATGCTCGCTATTGTTGGTGTTCCTGGTAAGTCTCCCCATCACTATCGATTTATTAATCCCATGGTGAACTTCAGTGCTATTTCTGTTATCTATATTTAGTAAATACTGAAACTATTGTCGTCAGTTTCAAATGCAAATGCATTCATTACCCACACATTTCAGAACCGCCTACACACCCGCACACACAAACATCTGAAAACAAGACTGTTCACAATCACAAAGTACCTATTTTCCCCGAATTGATTTATGTCTTGGTATTCTTTCCATCACCAAAGCTACCCACTCCCAGCTCCATGGTATCGCCAGACCCCATCTTGACGTCAGTGCGAGTGCAAAATAAACCATTATCTATACCTTGGTAAAAGTCAGACTTTATGGTTCCTGTTCTCTTCTAATCAGTCTTTCCGTTACAAATGTTTCCATCAAAATCTTGTTCTTGTCTGTAAAGTAAATTCATGACAGGGACACGGTGTCAGAGTAGTAATGTTGCTGGGCACGTAATTCAGTGGCCCAGGTAACTACACTGTGGACACTGTTTCAAATCCTATCACAGATGATGACAGAACTTAAATTCAAATGACAGGAACTGGAAATAAAAGTGAATTTTACTAGTATAATTCCACCAGCACTTTGTCAATAAGTTTATCTATTTCACTGTTGTCCTTTGGTGATTAAATCTCACATTATTGCCTGGTCTGAATTAAGACTGACGTCAGACCCAATACCTTAAGGAATGGCCTCACAGTAAAAGGCATTTAGTGAGGTCCACAAATGCTGCTCTGTCAATGATGCAGACATCCCATGAAAGGTAGAGGGGGAAAAAATGCCTCTAGAGATCAGAAACAAAAGGAACGAGTAAGTGCCAGAGAAACTGAACAGATTTGGCAGCCTCAGGTCGAGAGAAAAATAGAAGTGAAGTTTTGCGTCCAATCACCATACATCAGAACTGAATGCAGCTCTGTTTGATGTTGATGACAGGGATGGCTGTTGTGAAAGGGAGAAGGAGTGAGTTGAATAGATAGAGAAAGAGAGAGGTAGAGAGAAAGAAACAAACAGAGGGACTGTTGATGATTAGCTGGAGTGGAAATAATAGTCCAGACTAATCTTCTTTATTTTTTTCCTGTTCCCATATTACTGAAATGCATGCCCATGTGAGCTGTACATCAAAGTCCCAGTTTGAAGTGAGCTATGTAACTTTGTCTCTCTTCCTTGAGTGTCATCATCTTCTTTTATTCAGTAATGGGATGTTGGGCCAGTAATTAATTCCTTTCCTGATTGTCCTTGAGAAGGTGTTGGTGAGCCGCCTCCCTGACCCACTGCAGCCTGTGGGCTGTAAGTAGTCAGTGCTGTGGTCCGCCCGGTTTCATTTATTTGAAAATTTTAGTGAGTGATATAACGGAGCGGCTGGCTTGGCCATTTCAAACTACAACTGTGTGTTAACCACAGTGCTGTGGTCTGGAGTCACATGTAAGTCCGACCGGGTGAAGACAGTAGATTTCCTTCTCTGAAGTGCATTAGTGTTCCAGGTAGGACAAACACAATGGTTTCATTAGATTCTCAATTCCTGATATTTGATTGATTGCAAATTCCAACATTTGCCGTGGTGGGATTCGGAACCGGGGTCTCGGTTATCACCTGGGTCTCTGCGTTATTATTCCAGACAAAATACAGCTAGGCCATCACCTCCGCAGCATCTGCAACCATCTCCAATGGCAATAGTGGTGTTGTTGTTGGCGTGGCTGTGCTTAAAGCATAGCGTTTTTCAAGGCCACAAAATGATTTGGCAAAACATACCATCCTTCTCAGTTTGTATTTATGCGAAGGTGAGATGATGGGAAGTGTTCTTGGTGAAAAGGAGGTGGGTGTCCTTGGTCATGAGGCACTGATAGAATTCATACGGAGCAGTTGGTAATCAGCCCAGTAAATGTACAGTGTCCTTCATTGCAAAATGATGGAAGTATAAGTATGAAGACACCTTACTGAATTGGTAAAGTGATATTGAAACAGTACTTGGGACGCTGTGAACAGATTTTCTCTCCTTTATGAGGAATGATCTCCTTGCCACAATGAGACAGAATACAGGCAATGCGCCAGAGTAATCCCTGCATTGAAGGTACCACGAGGAGAGTGTGAAGGAAATAAGTGCTTAATCTGTAATGTGTAAAAAGAATAAAAAGTGATTGCAATAAAACTTGAGCGTTATAGACCAATATTCATTATTTTCAAAAATAAGCATGGATACCGTTAAATATTCCGTGTTTCCCGCAATTTATGTTTTCTCATTTGGACAAATATATGATAGGGAATGTTAAGAAGGACATGGGCCAAGTGCAGGAAAATGGAGTTAGCATGGATGGACATTTTAGTCTGAATGGACCAGTTTGGGCTAAAGGGCCTGTTGAAATCTATGACTCTGTGATAGTTTACATGTCTCTGTGGAGACCCCATGTTGGTTGAGAGACAGCTCCAGGCTCTGACCAAACTCTCTCCGTCTCAATACACGGTTGGAGTGAGACCCTGCACTGAGCATCATGTTGTTCACAAACTTGTCAGCAGCCACATTCTGACAGGGTTGGTCATTCTCAAAGGCTTCTGACATCCATACAGAACACTAGCCCTGTCTTCTCGGAGATGGAAGATGCCTCCTTGAGATGTGCCACAAACCATCCGGTGTGCGTCCTTACCATCAGCAAACCATGTTAATGTAACACGTGTGAAACATTAGCAAAGGAGCCAGGAGGCACAACATGGAGCAATCTGTCTATGCAGCCTCTGCTTCATTAGTTTGTAGTGTTGCAGCATCAATTACATCCTCCTATTTCAGTGTAACTGTTTGGACGGTCTGAATGGCCTCTTCTGTTCATGTGTCAATGTCTCGGGTGGCTGAATGTCCTCTTCCTAGTTCCAGGGAAAAGGTTCATTATTGGGTGACCGGTGGTAGCTGCTTACCTGCGTGTTGTGCTGACTAGATTCCTTATCTTCCTGTGTAACATTAGACAAACAGGAGGCCGGAAGAAACAGCAAGTCAGGCAGCATCAGGAGGTGGAGAAGTCAACACTTCAAGTATACCCGTTCTTCAGGACTGCGGGTGGGGGTAGGGGGAACTGCAGATAAAGAGGGAAGGGAGTGGTTGGGGTGGGGAGAGCAGCAGGATGGTGAGGTAGCAGATAGGTGGACACAAGTGGTGGGTGCAACCTGGTTGGTCGATGGGAGGGATGAATCCGGTTGGGAGCTCTAAGGCGTGGTCATTTGGTGGAATGAAAGGGAGTAGGTGGGGCTGGAAAGGGAGTAGGGCCATGGCTGGGAAGGTTATTCCAAATTGAAGAACCCAATGTTGAGTCCTCCAGCTTGTAGGCTAACCAGGCAGAACGTCAGATGTTGTTCGTCCAATTTGCGGTCTGACTCACTGTGGCAACAGAGGAGGCCAATGAGGTCATGTTCGAAAGGAATTGGGAAGGGGAATTAAAATGGTTGGTGCCTGGGAGTTCAGGTCGGCCGCTGTGGGCCCTGTCTTGATGCTCGGCGAAATGAGCCCTTAGTTTATGTTGCTCTCTCCGATGTAGAGAAGACCACATCAGGTGCACCTGATGCAGTAAACTAGGTTGAAGGAGAGGCAGGTGACCTATGTTTCACGTGGAAGGACTGTTTGGGGCCTTGGATGAGATGAGGGAGGTGGTGTGCCAGCAGGTGATGCATTTTTTTCATCTGCAGGGTCAGTTGCCAGTGGGGCTTGGCGGGTTTGGTGGGGAATGTGGCACGAACCAAAATTAGCGAAGTGATTTGTCCTTGTGGAAGATGTGTCAGGTGATGGGATCCAACCTCGTTAACTGTATCTGGTGGTACTGGTGTGGTCTTCTCTATATCAGGGAGACCAAATGTAAACTAAATGGAATGCTTTGCTGAGCATCTCAGCTGGGCCTGAAAGGGCTTATTTGACCTCCCAATCACCTCCGATTTCAATTCCCCCTCCCACTCCATTTCCGACATGGTCATCCTTGACATCCTCCATTGCCACAACGAACCAAAGCACAAACTGGAGGAACAACACTTCATATTCCACTGGTGCAGCCTACAGCCCGGGAGACTCAACATTGAGTTTTCCAATTTCTAGTAACCTCCCTTCCAATACCCCGACTCCCTTCCCAGCCTCATATCCTTCCTTTCCTTTGATCAACCCATCTCCCAGCTGTCAACTGGATTCATTCCTCCCATTGACCAACACGGTGGTACCCTCTGCCTGTGTTCCGCACCTCACCACACCGCCTCCTCCTACTCTTGCACCTCGACTCTTTATCTGTACACACCGTTACCCCACCCCCAGTCATGAAGAAAGCTTATGCCCAAGGAGTGGACTTCTTCTCCTGATGCTGCCTGGCCGGTTGTGTTCTTCCAGTCTCCTGCATTCCAACATTTGTAGTTTGTTTTAAACTCTTCTTGTGCAATAGATAAGAGATAGTAAATGGGCTGTGCCTCTTCTTATCCAATAGCTTCAATGGGCTGAATGGCGTTCTCACATTTCTGTGACACCAGCTTGGGATACAGAATGAGCTACTCTTTTTTAGTTCTTTGGAAATGTTCAGGGTCTAGTAGTACTGTTACATGAATGTTACCTAGATATTAACAGCATGAGCTTGAATGTTGACCAGGTTTTGATTCTTTATGCGATATTTTCTGAGCATCCTCACTTCTGATCTAATGACGGAGGGTAAGACGTTGATGAACCAGCTGAAGATGGTTGTGCCGAGGAAGCTACCTTGAAGATCGCCAACATAGATATCTAGGGACTGAGAGGATTGATCTGCACCAGCCACATGGTGTCCTGAATGGCCCAACCACTTGGGAATTTACAACTGATTCCCATTAGATTCAATGTTATTCAGTTTCCTTGACACATTCCTCAGTCACGCCCTGCCGTGATGTCAGGGTCAGTCACTCTGATACTATGCTCATTTATTTTGTTCATGTCAAAAGTCAAGGTAAATCCGTGGGGACTGTTTCCTTCTCTCAGAGGGTAGTGACTATTCTGGCCTCTCTATCCCAGACAGCTACATCTCTGAATTGTTTGGGGGAGCAGAATGGTGTTAATGGATCTTGACACATCAGGGAGTTGAGGGCAACAAAGAATTGGGCAGAGAAGATAAATTAATGCTGGAAGAGATCAGCCCTGACCTTATTGAAGGGAAGGGCAGGCTTTACAGGCTATATAGTCTGGTGTTATTCCAGTGTACCCCATAGGCCAGTCATTTTGTTGCCTCTTCCATTTCCTGTGTTATTGACTTCAAGTAGCTGAATAGCCTGATCATGTTGCTGCATGATCCAGAATGGGTCTAGTTCTGTTGCCTTGAGGGCTGATTGGCCTCCTCCTGTAACTGTATATCATACTCCAGGGGCTGAAAAGACTTATCTTGTTCTGGTGTAACTGAAATCCATATAGACCAGATCTACCACCCTTGGAGAAAGTGAACACTGCAGCTCCTGGAGATCAGAGTTGCAAAGTGTGGCACTGGAAATGCCTAGCTGGTCAGGCAGCATTCAAGAAGCAGGAGTATCGAAACCTTGGACATTCCTGATGATAGACATATGCCCAAAACTTCGATTTTCCTTCCCCTCCAATGCTGCCTGACCTGCTGTTTTAGATTAGATTACTTACAGTGTGGAAACAGGCCCTTCGGCCCAACAAGTCCACACCGCCCCGCCGAAGCGTAACCCACCCATACCCCTACACTTTACCTAACACTATGGGCAATTTAACATGGCCAATTCACCTGACCTGCACATCTTTGGAGTGTGGGAGGAAACCGGAGCACCCAGAGGAAACCCACGCAGACACGGGGAGAACGTGCAAACTCCACACAGTCAGTCGCCAGAGGCGGGAATTGAACCCGGGTCTCTGGCACTGCAAGGCAGCAGTGCTAACCACTGTGCCACCGTGCCGCCGTTCTTGTCCAGCACCACACATTTGCACGTCTACTGGCCCGCCCTAGTCAACCTTCCTGGTCACATCATCAAAGAAATTTAATAAATTCTTCAGGCATGAACTTCCACTCAAAAAGCCATGCTTACTATTCCTAATCAAACCCTGTTTTCCGAATGCATGTAAAACTTATGCTTCAGAATCTTCTCGAGTAATTTACCTACCACAGATGTTAAGCGGACTGTTCTGTATTTCCCAGGCTTTATTTTTTCAGTCCTTCTTGATTAAGTGCACATTTGCTATCCTTCAGTCTTCTGGGATCTCACCTGTGGTAACTGATGATCAAAATTATCAGCCACGGCCCCGGCAAATTCTTCTCTAGCCCCTTTCAGTGTTATTGGATATATCTGGTAAGGACCATGAGATTTCTCCAACTTCAAAGATTCTAGTACATCAATTACCTCCTCTACTGTGATACAGAAGATCTCACCAATAATTTCCCCAAATTCCCATATATTCATATCTTTCTCCGCTGTAAATATAGAGGAGAAATATTTGTTGAGGACATCGCCTATCTCTTATGGTACTACACATGCATGTCGACTTTGGTCTTTGAGGGGTCTTATTCTCTCTTGAGTTAATGATTTTCCTTTAATATACTTAAAGTGCCTCTTTGGATTCACCCTGATTTTCTCAGTCAAGTTTATCTCATACCCCCTTTTCGCCCTCCTGATTTCCTACTTCAGTAAACTCCGATATCCCCTGTACACCTCCAGGGATTTCCGTGATCCAAGCTGCCTCTACCTGAGCCACGCCTCCACATTTTGTTTGGTCAAAGCCTAAACATTTCTTGTTATCCAGTGTTCCTCATTCCTGTCAACGTTCCTTTCATCCTCACAGGCACATATAGATCTTAAGCTCCCACTTGCTGGAGGTCCCTTTGCTTGCAAACAGACTACTTCGATCAACCCCTGCAAACGCCTGTCTGAGTCTATCAAAATTAACCTTGCCCCAATTTAGAACTTGAATCTGTGGACCAATTACTTCCCTCTCCATAACTATTTTCAAATTAACAGAACTTTGGTCACTGGTCCCAAAGTGCACATCTACTGTCACCTCACTCACCTATCCTGATATATTTCGTAAGAGTAGGTCAAATATTGCCCCTTCCCTATTAGGACCCTCTATATACTGCTGGAGGAAACTTTCCTGACGCACTTAATTGATTCCATCCCATCAAATCCCTTAATGCTCTGGCAGTTCCAGTCTGTGTTATAAAAATTAAAACCCCTATTATGACAAACCGAATGTTCCCTGCAAGTCTCCCCAAACTCTCTAGATATTTTTGTTAATGTAATTCCTGTTGACTGTTAGGGGGTCTATAGTACCACCCCAATAAAGTCACCATCCGCTTCTTATTTCTTAGTTCCACCCACAAAGTCTCACTGGATGATTCATCAGTTATTTTATCTCTGATCAGTGCTTTCTACTCCCCTTGATTAGAAATGCTACTCCCCTCCCTCTTTCCAGCATCTCTCTCCTAATGCATTTATCCTTTTACATTCAAGGTCAGTCCTACCCATCCCTCAGCCATGTTTCTGTAATAGCTAGACTATCCAGTGCCGATTATCTATCCACACCCTGAATTCATTGGCCTTACCTGTCAGCCCTTTCACATTGAAATAAATGCAATTTAATCAACAGGAAATTCCTTGCTCCCTATCATGTTCCAGCCTGGTCTGTCTCTTCAACGTACTATTTCTGAATACTGTATTTCCTTCCAGCCTCATATTTGCCTCCCTGCTCTTGAGGATACCACCTCCTGCCAATCTCGTTTAAACACTCCCTTGTAACACGATCAAAACTGGCTGCGAAGATATTGGTCCCCCGTCCAGTGCATGTGCCACCAGTCCCTCTTGAACAGGTCAACTCTGTCACAGAAAAGCTCCCAATGATCTAAAAATATGAATCCCCACCCCCTGCACCAATTCTTTAGTCACATACTTATCCGCCATATCTTCCTGTTCTTACCTACAGTAGCTCATGACAATGGAAGTCATCAGGTGTCTGTCAAGGTCCTGTTTTTTAACTTTTCTTCGAGCTCTCAGTAATTACTCTGAAGGACCACATTCCTATGTCTACCTGTGTCATTTGTGCCAACGTGCACAATGACTTCTAACAGTTCACACCTCCCCCCACTCCCCCCCCCCCAACTCCAGCAGACACTCAGAGACATCCTGGACACTGACAACTGAGAGGCAACACACCAGCCTGGTTTGCCGTTTGAGGCCACAGAATCTCTTATACCTAAGACCCTGTTTACCTTTATCCTTTCCCATTGCTCCCCAGACCCAGTCGTAATGCAACTAAGCTGGCTACTGCTGCTTTCCCCTAAACGGTCATTTCCTGACATCCATTTCCCTACACCACAAAGTCAGTATCAAAAACGGTATACTTGTTTTCGAGAGGACTGCCACAGGGGATTCCTGCACTCTCTGCCTACTCCCTTCCCCATTCATGGTTGTCGTCCAGCTACTCTCTGCCTGGAACACGACAGGAAGCAAGGAACGCCTGTTGGATTAAATTGCGTTTATTTAAATGCAACACGGCTGACAGGTAAGGCTGATGAACTCAGGGTGTGGATCTTTACATGGGACTGGGTTATGACAGTCTTTAAAGAAACACGGTTAAGGGAGGGACTTGGGTGTGACCACCTCACGAAAGCTCTTACTTCTGAAGTGCTCTGTATCTGGATGATCCGGAGAACAGCCAACTCCAGATCCTGAACACTGCTTCCCAGGAACTGCAGCTGGTTGCACTGCCCACATGTGTATTCACCAGGGACAGTGGAAATCTCCCTGAGCTCCCACATCCCGCAGGTGAAACGTGCAACTGCCCTAACTGCCATCTCAACAGCTGTCAGACTAGCGTTAAAAAGACTTTACGTGAACTTACCTGTACCTTTTGCTGAGCCTGTGCTCACCAAAGCCTCTGGAACCAAAGCATTACTACCTATTCTGCCACTAACAGCACGTCAATAAACCACTCCACATTTAGTTTTGGTTAAGGCAGGAGCCTTATGCAGATGTGAAGGAGAGGCAGGTGACCTATGTTTCACGTGGAAGGACTGTTTGGGGCCTTGGATGAGATGAGGGAGGTGGTGTGCCAGCAGGTGATGCATTTTTTTCATCTGCAGGGTCAGTTGCCAGTGGGGCTTGGCGGGTTTGGTGGGGAATGTGGCACGAACCAAAATTAGCGAAGTGATTTGTCCTTGTGGAAGATGTGTCAGGTGATGGGATCCAACCTCGTTAACTGTATCTGGTGGTACTGGTGTGGTCTTCTCTATATCAGGGAGACCAAATGTAAACTAAATGGAATGCTTTGCTGAGCATCTCAGCTGGGCCTGAAAGGGCTTATTTGACCTCCCAATCACCTCCGATTTCAATTCCCCCTCCCACTCCATTTCCGACATGGTCATCCTTGACATCCTCCATTGCCACAACGAACCAAAGCACAAACTGGAGGAACAACACTTCATATTCCACTGGTGCAGCCTACAGCCCGGGAGACTCAACATTGAGTTTTCCAATTTCTAGTAACCTCCCTTCCAATACCCCGACTCCCTTCCCAGCCTCATATCCTTCCTTTCCTTTGATCAACCCATCTCCCAGCTGTCAACTGGATTCATTCCTCCCATTGACCAACACGGTGGTACCCTCTGCCTGTGTTCCGCACCTCACCACACCGCCTCCTCCTACTCTTGCACCTCGACTCTTTATCTGTACACACCGTTACCCCACCCCCAGTCATGAAGAAAGCTTATGCCCAAGGAGTGGACTTCTTCTCCTGATGCTGCCTGGCCGGTTGTGTTCTTCCAGTCTCCTGCATTCCAACATTTGTAGTTTGTTTTAAACTCTTCTTGTGCAATAGATAAGAGATAGTAAATGGGCTGTGCCTCTTCTTATCCAATAGCTTCAATGGGCTGAATGGCGTTCTCACATTTCTGTGACACCAGCTTGGGATACAGAATGAGCTACTCTTTTTTAGTTCTTTGGAAATGTTCAGGGTCTAGTAGTACTGTTACATGAATGTTACCTAGATATTAACAGCATGAGCTTGAATGTTGACCAGGTTTTGATGCTTTATGCGATATTTTCTCTTTCCTCTTTCTGATCTAATGACGGAGGGTAAGACGTTAATGAACCCGCTGAAGATGTTTGTGCCGAGGAAGCTACCCTAAAGATCGCCAACATAGATATCTAGGGACTGAGAGGATTGATCTGCACCAGCCACATGGTGTCCTGAATGGCCCAACCACTTGGGAGTTTACAACTGATTCCCATTAGGTTCAATGTTATTCAGTTTCCTTGACACATTCCTCAGTCACGCCCTGCCGTGATGTGAGGGCCAGTCACTCTGATACTGTGCTCATATATTTTGTTCATGTCAAAGGTCAAGGTAAATCCGTGGGGACTGTTTCCTTCTCTCAGAGGGTAGTGACTATTCTGGCCTCTCTATCCCAGACAGCTACATCTCTGAACTGTTTGGGGGAGCAGAATGGTGTTAATGGATCTTGACACATCAGGGAGTTGAGGGCGACAAAGAATTGGGCAGAGAAGAGAAATTAATGCCGGAAGCGATCAGCCCTGACCTTATTGAAGGGAAGTGCAGGCTTTACAGGCTATATAGTCTGGTGTTATTCCAGTGTACCACATAGGCCAGTCATTTTGTTGCCTCATCCATTTCCTGTGTTATTGACTTCAAGTAGCTGAATAGCCTGATCATGTTGCTGCATGATCTAGAATGGGTCTAGTTCTGTTGCCTTGAGGGCTGATTGGCCTCCTCCTGTAACTGTATATCATACTCCAGGGGCTGAAATGCCTCATCCTGTTCTGGTGTAACTGAAATCCATATAGTCCAGATCTACCACCCTCGGAGAAAGTGAACACTGCAGATGCTGGAGATCAGAGTTGCAAAGTGTGGCACTGGAAATGCCTAGCTGGTCAGGCAGCATTCAAGAAGCAGGAGTATCGAAACCTTGGACATTCCTGATGATAGACATATGCCGAAAACGTCGATTTTCCTTCCCCTCCAATGCTGCCTGACCTGCTGTTCTTGTCCAGCACCACACATTTGGACGTCGACTGGCCCGCCCTAGTCAACCTTCCTGGTCACATCATCAAAGAAATTTAACAAATTCTTCAGGCATGAACTTCCACTCAAAAAGCCATGCTCACTATTCCTAATCAAACCCTGTTTTCCGAATGCATGTAAAACTTATGCTTCAGAATCTTCTCAAGTAATTTACCTACCACAGATGTTAAGCTGACTGGTCTGTATTTCCCAGGCTTTATTTTTTCAGTCCTTCTTGATTAAGTGCACATTTGCTCTCCTTCAGTCTTCTGGGATCTCATCTGTGGTAACTGATGGTCAAAATTATCAGCCACGGCCCCCGCAAATTCTTCTCTTGCCCCTTTCAGTGTTCTTGGATATATCTGGTAAGGACCATGAGATTTCTCCAACTTCAAAGATTCTAGTACATCAATTACCTTCTCTACTGTGATACAGACTGTCCCTAAGATATCACCACTAATTTCCCCAAATTCCCATATATTCATATCTTTCTCCAATGTAAATATAGAGGAGAAATATTTGTTGAGGACATCACCTATCTCTTCTGGTACTACACATGCATGTCCACTTTGGTCTTTGAGGGGTGTTATTCTCTCTTTAGTTAATGATTTTCCTTTAATATACTTAAAGTGCCTCTTTGGATTCACCCTGATTTTCTCAGTCAAGGTTATTTCATACCCCCTTTTTCGCCCTCCTGATTTCCTTCTTCAGTGAACTCCGATATCCCCTGTGCACCTCCAGGGATTTCCGTGATCCAAGCTGCCTCTACCTGAGCCACGCCTCCACATTTTGTATGGTCAAAGCATAAACATTTCTTGTTATCCAGTGTTCCTCATTCCTGTCAACGTTCCTTTCATCCTCACAGGAACATATAGATCTTAAGCTCCCAGTTGCTGGAGGTCCATTTGCTTGCAAACTGACTACTTCGATCAACCCCTGCAAATGCCTGTCTGACTTTATCAAAATTAACCTTGCCCCAATTTAGAACTTGAATCTGTGGACCAATTTCTTCCCTCTCCATAACTATTTTCAAATTAACAGATCTATGGTCACTGGTCCCAAAGTGCACATCTACTGTCACCTCACTCACCTATCCTGATATATTTCGTAAGAGTAGGTCAAATATTGCCCCTTCCTGATTAGGACCCTCTATATACTGCTGGAGGAAACTTCCCTGACGCACTGAATTGATTCCATCCCATCAAATCCCTAAATGCTCTGGCAGTTACAGTCTGTGTTATAAAAATTAAAACCCCTATTATGACAACCCGAATGTTCCCTGCAAGTCTCCCCAACCTCTCTAGATATTTTTGTTACTGTAATTCCTGTTGACTGTTAGGGGGTCTATAGTACCACCCAAATAAAGTCACCATCCGCTTCTTATTTCTTAGTTCCACCCACAAAGCCTCACTGGATGATTCATCAGTTATTTTATCTCTGATCAGTGCTTTCTACTCCCCTTGATTAGAAATGCTACTCCCCTCCCACTTTCCACCATCTCTGTCCCTCCTAATGCATTTATCCTTTTACATTCAAGGTCAGTCCTACCCATCCCTCAGCCATGTTTCTGTAATAGCGAGACTATCCAGCGCCGATTATCTATCCACACCCTGAATTCATTGGCCTTACCTGTCAGCCCTTTCACATCGAAATAAATGCAATTTAATCAACAGGAAATTCCTTGCTCCCTATCATGTTCCAGCCTGGTCTGTCTCTTCAACGTACTATTTCTGAATACTGTATCTCCTTCCAGCCTCATATTTGCCTCCCTGCTCTTGAGGATACCACCTCCTGCCAATCTCGTTTAAACACTCCCTTGTAGCACGATCAAAACTGGCTGCGAAGATATTGGTCCCCCGTCCAGTGCATGTGCCACCAGTCCCTCTTGAACAGGTCAACTCTGTCACAGAAAAGCTCCCAATGATCTAAAAATATGAATCCCACCCCCTGCATCAATTCTTTAGTCACATACTTATCCGCCATATCTTCCTGTTCATACCTACACTAGCTCATGACAATGGAAGTCATCAGGTGACTGTCAAGGTCCTGTTCTTTTAACTTTTCTTCGAGATCTCAGTAATCACTCTGAAGGACCACATTCCTATGTCTACCTGTGTCATTTGTGCCAACGTGCATAATGACTTCTAACAGTTCACACCTCCCCCCACCCTCCACCCCGCCAACTCCAGCAGACACTCAGAGACATCCTGGACACTGACAACTGAGAGGCAACACACCATCCTGGTTTGCCGTTTGAGGCCACAGAATCTCTTATATCGAAGACCCTGTTTACCTTTATCCTTTCCCATTGCTCCCCAGACCCAGTCGTAATGCAACTAAACTGGCTACTGCTGCTTTCCCCTAAATGGTCATTTCCTGATACCCATTTCCCAACACCACAAAGTCAGTATCAAAAATGGTATACTTGTTTTCGAGAGGAATGCCACAGGGGATTCCTGCACTCTCTGCCTACTCCCTTCCCCATTCCTGGTTGTCGTCCAGCTACTCTCTGCCTGGAACACGACAGGAAGCAAGGAACGCCTGTTGGATTAAATTGCGTTTATTTAAATGCAACACGGCTGACAGGTAAGGCTGATGAACTCAGGGCGTGGATCTTTACATGGGACTGGGATATGACAGTCTTTAAAGAAACACGGCGAAGGGAGGGACTTGGGTGTGACCACCTCACGAAAGCTCTTATCTCTGAAGTGCTCTGTATCTGGATGATCCGGAGAACAGCCAACTCCAGATCCTGAACACTGTCTCCCAGGAGCTGCAGCTGGTTGCACTGCCCACACGTGTAGTCATCAGGGACAGTGGAAATCTTCCTGAGCTCCACATCCCGCAGGTGGAACGTGCAACTGCCCTAACTGCCATCTCAACTGTTGTCAAACTAGCATTAAAAAGACTTTACGTGAGCTAACCTGTACCTTTGGCTGAGCCTCTGCTCACCAAAGCCTCTGGAACCAAAGCATTATGACCTATTCTGCCACTAACAGCACGTCAATAGACCACTCCACATTTAGTTTTGGTTAAGGCAGGAGGGAAACACGACAGTGATGCATTGATTGTGACTTAAGCACCCCTTGACACCAGACCATAATACTTGGACTTGGAGAGTGTCTTGCTGAGGTTTTCTTTCTCGTCGTGGTGACTGCACAGATGCAAATATTCACCCTGACAGCCAATCCACGTTGTCGCAGTCCTCTGATCTTTTCTGTCTATTAGTACTGCATTTGTGAATTCTTTGAATCTATTGATTGCTTTCCAAACTGTGTCTCATTCTGGAGGGAGAGATGCTGGTGTTCCAGTGAATACAGGCTATTTGAAAAGGTTTACCATTAGACATATGAGCGATATAATGCCCATCCGCTCGCTGACTCTGTTTTTCCTTTCAATTAGGGTACATTTATTCTGATAACCTTCAATTCCATTTTCCAGCATTTTCCCTGCAACCCTTGTTTAAAACTCTGTCCATCTCAGCCTTGAACATATTTAGTGATCATTCCTCAACAGCTATCTCAATTTTCTACAATTGTTTCCCTCCCACTGATGTGAGACTTGGTGGTCTTTAATCCCATGGCTTTTTTTCTAGCACTCTGTGTGGAAGTTAAACCTACATTAGATGTTATCATGTTCGATAATACCAACTTTGTGGCCAGAGGCAAAACTAAAAAAAAAAGAAACACAACGGTTAAGAACCTGTAATCTCCTCCCTCATCTTCCACATCAGTCTAAGATACAGTTCATCCGGATCAAGGGATTTGGCCACATTTTATCATACACCAACTTCCAATTCTTCCTCAGCTTCTGTGTAAATTTGCTCAAGGTCACACTGTCAGGAACAGACATTGAATACAGTAACTGCTCCTCCAAATTGAAGACCAATATGTAATAGGTCTTTGACATATTCTCTGGCTCTATGCACAGGTTGCCTCCTCGGATCCTAATACTCCCTATTCTTTCTCTTGTTATCCCTCTTACCCTTAATAAACCGATAAAATGTCTTTGGAGTCTTGAAAATACTGCCCACTAATATTTTTATCACCGCTGCACCCCTACCCTATTTTTGCTCTTTTACTTACTTTCTTGAGTTTAGACTTCACGTTCTCTCCTCTTCTGGGACCTCCATTGACCTGCTCCCTTTATGCCTGTTTTAAGCTTCTCTTTCATTGTTAATTCCATTCTGAATATGTGTAGATATCCCAGGCTCTCCGGGCTGGTTTTCCTACATTTCATCTTTGGTGTAACATGTTGTGGTGACACTCTCATCAATTCCATTGTGAGCATGTGATCCCCACCCCCCACCTATACGCTGTTCTGTTACAGTTTCACCCAGAAGTAACTGTACTGTGGCCAGATCCTGTCTTTCTCTTGGTAAGATCTGCCTCCATCATCCAAATTATTTTTAATTTTCAAGCCTTTTTCTTTTGGTCTTTTCCTTAAGAAGCTAAAAATGCTTGAGTCACGGTCACTGGTCCTGCAATGCTCTCCCAAACCTGCCTGGCACCTGACTGGCTTTGCTCCCCACAGTCACGCCTATGCACTGCTCTGCCCATCGTTGTATCTGCTCCATGTTGATATAAGAGTCTCTCTGGAATAAATGTCAAGTCATCTTCCCCTCTTTAAAAAAAATCACAGTCCTAATGAATATTTGGAATTGAAATGTCTAAATATAAAAATCCTATTATTGTTTTTACACACCTCAGTGAATTGGTTATATATCTGCTGCTGTATTTTCTTTTATCTGAGAGTCGGTAATATATCCCCAGCAGTGCATTTGTCATCGTTTTGATCCAAACCTCAACCCACAAAGCGTCATTTGAATACCCTTCCAAGATATGATGCTAGCTAAATGCAGTCATTGACTCCATAATTAATAAGGCAACGCCACCTTCTCTTTTACCCTTCTCCTGCGCTGTCCATAGTTCTTGTACCACAGAATATTGAGTTGTCAGCCCTGACCACCCTCAAACACATCTCTGTGATGGCAAAAATGTCACACTGCAAAAATGTCATCTCATTCGCTTATCAGTCTGATAATATTCCCAACATTAAGGTAAAGGACATCCAGCCTGGAATATAGCACACGGAATACTCTGTACCTCGCAGTTCTTCAGTCATTTATTGTTTGTTATCAAACTGCCTTTCCATGAACTAAAACTGTAACTCTGGGACTGAATGAATAATTGTTGAATTGTAATTTCTTTTTTAATTTATGTGTTAATCAAATGCAATGTTCCAGAACTGAACAGTCAGCTCCAAATACCTTACTTTGCTTCGTGTGTAGAGGGGTCAGCCCTCAGTAATGGAAAAAGTGAGGACTGCAGATGCTGGAGATCAGAGTCGAAAAGTATGGTGCTGGTAAAGCACAGCGAGTCAGGCAGCATCCGAGGAGCAGGAGAGTGAAAACTTTGAGCACAGTCCCTTCATCAGGAAGACATTGGTGCATTCACATTTTTTCCATTCCATGGGAAATTTGGAACTGTACTTGCTCAGGAGGGCAGCACTGTATATAGCCCTGAAATGGAAAGCAGTCAATCAGTTGTTTGGACAGGGGGTAGACAAAGTAAGGTGAGTACAGACTGATTGAAGTACAAACATAAGGATAGATAAGTCCCCTGGACCAGGCAGGAGGCACCCGAGGTTACCAGAGGAAGTGAGGGAAGAGATTGCTGCGCCTTTGGAGATGATCCTTGCGTCCCCACTGTCCACTGAAGTATTGCCTGATGATTGGAGGGTGGCAAAAGTTATTCCCTTGTTCAGGAAAGGCAATAGGGATAATCCTGCGAAATACTGGCCAGTCAGTCTTACTTCTGTATTGGGAAAAGTATTGGAGAGGATTCTGAGAAACAGAATTTATGATTACTTGGAAAGTGATAGTTTGATTAGAGATAGTCAGCATGGCGTTTTGAGGGACAATCATGCCTCAAGGAACTTATTGAATTCTTTCAGGATGGGATCAACCACATTGATGAAGATAGAGCAGTGGATGTGATGTACATGGATTTGAGCAAGGTGGTTGATAAAGTTACCATAAGATCGGCCCATTCAGAAAGTAAGGAGGCATGGGGTACAAGGAAACGGAAACCTGTGTGTGTGGATACAAATTGTCTGACCTGTAGAAGACTGATGGTTGTAGAACATGGAAAGGATTCATCCTGGAGGTTGGTGACCAGTAGCGTTCTTCAGGAATCGGTTCTGGGACTGCTGTTCTTTGTGATTTTTACAAATGACTTGGATGATAAAGTGAAAGGGTGCTTTAGTAAGTTTTACAATGTAATAAAGATGTTAGAGTTATGGATATTGTTAAGGGCTGTCTTAGGTTGTAATTGGACATTGACAAGATTGGCTGGTAAATGGAAGATGGAGTTCAACTTGGATAAGTGTAAAGCGATTCATTTTTTAAGGTCGAATTCGAATGCAGCATACAGGTTTAAAGGCAGGATTATTGGTAGACTGGAGGACCATAGGGATCGTGTGGTCCATATCATAGGATGCTCAATGTTGTCACCCAAGCTGATAAGGTTGTTAAAATGTCTGGTGTTTAAATTAGCCAGGGATTGCGTTTAAGAGCCTCAAGGTTACGCTGCAGCGCCAAGAATCTCTCTTGGGATTACACTTAGAATATTGTATTCAGTTCTAGTCGCCTCATTACTGCAAAGATGTTGAGACTTCGGAGAGGGTGCCGGGGAGATTTACCAGGATGCTTACGAGACTAGATGGCATGTCTTACAAAGAAGCGTTGAGGGAGCGAGGGCTTTCCTCCTTGGAGCAATAAAGAATGGGAGTTGACTTCATAGACGTGTATAAGATGATGAGAGATATAGGCAGAGTTCATAGCCAGAGACTTTTTCGCAGGGTGGAAATGGCTATCTCGAGCGGGCATAAGTTTAGTATGATTAGGAGAAGGTTTGAGGAGATGTCAGAGGTAGGTTCTTTAAACAGAGAGTGGTGGGTGCTTGGAATGCACTGCCAGCAGCGTTAGTGGAGTCAGCTGCATTACGGATATTTAAGTGACTATTGGATAGACACATGAATGATAGTACAATGAAGGGTATGTCAGTTAGTCTGAACTTCGAGTAGGATAAAAGTTCGGCAGGACAAGAAGGCTTGAAGGGTTTGCACTAAGCTGTACTGTTCTGTGTATTATGTTTCACCCAGCCTCTGGATTCTTTTCAATTGTTGAATGTGTGAGGGAGTGATCTGAGTGAGATTAGGAAGCTGGGGTGGGGCGTTAGCCCAACACTTCCAGTTATGTTGTTCATTGTTACATTCACCAGAATGCCAGTGCAATATGTGACGTGTCCTACACCAGACAGGCTCCGTCAAGTTCAGTTATTAACGTAATTCTTGACTTGTCATTTGCTGCCGTTTTCTTCAGATACAATCTGTTGGGTGACCCATGTATTAATCAGATATTTGCTATGTTTCGTGAATTGCGCAAAAATAAGACGTCAACTATGATTATTCAAATGAACTATAATCTCTGAAAAGAATTAGGCTGATTCTATATTTATGGAACAAAACTATAAACTCCTGTCAAGATTTTCTCACACAGAAATAAAGAATGTACATTTTATTTTGTATCAAACAAACAACATGGATGTAACTTTTTTGGTGATCAGAATTACACACACAATGTCAGGATTCAAAACAATGCATTATCACTCCAACATTTTGAAAGTGGTTGGCTTCTGAGTGATTACATGTTCAGGGTGAGCAAACGATTGAATAATCAAATAAAATTAGCATTCTTATATATTTATATATAATCAATCAGTTCAATTTCTCACTAAAATGTACAAGCTTCAGCTATTTGTCAGCGAATTAGAAATGGCTATAGTTCAAAATGCTCTGTGAATATTAAACTAACTAAATGATTTGTGCTATCAAATTTTAGTGAACGACAATTTGAAAACGTTTAACTTTTAGAAAGAATGTCATTTAATTTGAAATGCAGACAGTGAACAAAAACGATGAGCATATTATCGTGTAAGTGAAAAGTCAAACCTTTTCAAAGAGATTTGTGCCAAAGCAATGACAGATTTGTTTTTGTAATTGGAATTCAACATTTCAAATATTCATATTCTGAGTAATAATTAGATTATTTAATGAAGCTGACCTTGCAGTAGTTGCATTTTAAATGCTTATGCTGCACTAAATAATCAGATATTCGTGAGTATTTACAATGGGAAATAATCGGATCCTGACTTTTATTCACATCAGACACATGATAGAGTGCAAAACCTTAAAGTACAGGAGGAGGCCATTGGCCACTGTGTGTGCATCAGCTCCAGGAATGTCTCCCAAGCCCCTCCCATTTGCCAGCCCTATCTCTGCAGCCTGTTAAATTCATATTTCCAAATGCATATCCAGTTCTATTTTTTAATGTTCATCCACAACTCTCCCAGGCAGTTCCATTCCAAATCCTAACAACTCTCTCAATAAAGAAGTGTTTCCTTATCTCATTCCTGGCTCTTTTGCTGACAAGCTTGAAATTAGAACTCCTTGATGCTGTAATGCCAACTAACGGAAACAGAGTATTCCTGTTTTACTCTACAACGTTTTTTCATACTTTTGAGCACTGCAATAAGTTCACATATTTGTCTGTTCTGCTCAAGCAAAAATAATCCTTGCAAGAACTGTTACAAGCACTACATCGGAGAAACAGTCAGAAAACTAGCCACCTGGATACATGAACAACAACTGGCCAGAAGAAAAAGACATGACCCACTATCACTAGTATCCTTACTTATAGATGAGGAAGTACACGATTTAGACTGGGTCTGCATATCCATCTAGGACAAGCCAAACAGAGACACGCACAAGAATTCCTAGAAAAATAGCATTCCAACCTGAACTCTATCAACAAACATATCGATTTTGATTCCATCGAACACTCTCTGACAAAAAGAACTGGACATAAAATCACCAATACTGGAAATTACATCACTGACTCAAGGAAACCTAAACACATAAATAGCAAATGGGACATAACACCAGCACTTCACCGAAGGCTCACTGATAATGTTCCCTAGTACAGTGATGAACCATCTGAAAATGAACTCTCCAACTCAGCGAGCAAACTGACATCCAGAAGAAGCACAATTTCTCTCATCCTCCCTTTAACTAAATACTTCATTCCACTTGTCATTCCGATTATTTTAAGGTTATTTGCATTCTTTTGCAAAGTAATATAGTGTCTTTCTGTGTGTGTTTGAATGTGTGTGTGTATATGATAGAGAGAGAGAGACAGCGAGTGAGAAAGAGAAAGAATAATCCTCTGTAATCCCTGGATTACTCCCCGTGCCATGTGGAAAAGAGAGAAGGATGAGGAAGACACTAAAGCTTAACATGTTGTTAAAAATCTAGTTCAGGGGTGAGAGTTCCAGATTGTTGTATCATTGGGATCTCTTCCAGGACAGGTGGGGACCTGTACAAAAAAGACAGATTGTATCTTAACTGTACAAGCACCATCATCCTTGTGGGGATGTTTTCTAGTACAAGTCAGATGGATTTGAATAAACCAGGAGACTGAGAACCAAAGCAGAAGATCAGGAACTGAGCAGAAGGTTAGGTGAATAGGACATCAGGCACGGCCAGTCTAATGACCATGCCGAGAGAAGGAATCAAAACAGTGAGTTGGGAGTTGGAATAAATTATAGAGAGGAGGCGCAGGTTTTTCAGAGATTAACAAGTAAGGATGGAGAGTGTGGGGGATGTGAGGGAGTGAGGTGTGTGGGATCAGGGAGACAGTGCACAAGAAAATGTTAAATGGGAAAGAGGTTGGGCTGGGAAATTCCATGATAAACAACTGGCAGCAAAACACAGGAAAACTTGCTGCTTGTAAAAGTGAATACCTGGGAAAGAATTTATTATGCTTCAGATAAAGAACACCCTTATTGCTAAAGGTCTGTATTATAATGGAGGAAAAACTGTCTTCATATTATGGCTGTCGCTTTACTAATGGTTGCATACAGCTAGAATAGTGTCAGTGTTGTTGTTGGACAGCATCCACTGAGAATATGAATTCCACTGGATGGTCCCAGAGATGGCCTCGGCTGCATTTGGTTGAGTGAGTGCTGAAGA
The DNA here is from genome assembly GCF_047496795.1 of Chiloscyllium punctatum. Classification (NCBI taxonomy): domain Eukaryota; kingdom Metazoa; phylum Chordata; class Chondrichthyes; order Orectolobiformes; family Hemiscylliidae; genus Chiloscyllium; species Chiloscyllium punctatum. The sequence continues at coordinate 32,451 of NW_027310190.1, read as the reverse complement.
TGCATGAGATGATGCTGGTTTCTAATATAGCCACTTACTGAGTACAGTCAAAGGAACAAAGCAGCAACTGCCATTGTTAATTGTTTCAGAATATACCAGAGTGTTCATGGCTGCCACTGCAAAGAGTCATGCAATGAAAAACAGGCCTATCACGTCTGTGCCAGCAAGTGCATATCCAAAGACATTTTAACCGTTTGTGAGGTTACCTGCCTCAACCACCCATCGAGACAAAGCATTCCAGATTCATACCATCCTCTCAGTTCGAAACACATTCCACAAGTCCTCTCTCAATCCCCTGACATTCACTTTAAAAGTGTGTCTCTTTGTTTTTGATCCTTTGACGAAGGAAAACAGCTGCTGTCTGTTCATCCCCTCCATACCCCATTTGCTCATGTACACCTGTACCATATTCCCTCCTTAACTTTCCCAGCTGCAAAGAAAAAAGGAGCAAATTTAGCCCTCCTCTTTCATACTCACTTTTGAGTACTCACTTGTCTAGTTACTTCTGACTTGCATCTTCCCAAATTATCGGTGTTAAGTTTCATCAGGCCATTGCTCTGGCTATCTGAATAATCTGTTTCTATCCTTCTGTTGCCTAACACTTCCCTCCTGACTGTGATCCACCCCGCCCATCTTTGTGTCATCTATAACATTGATCATTATTTCACTGCTCCCCACCTCCACATTCTCACAATCGTCATTTCTGAATATCACAAACAACCAGTGATTTCCTTCCTGTTCGCCAGATGTTATTTAGATGATGATTGGACAATTACAGTCTCTTGCTTTTCCTATTTTGGTGAATTTATGAGTGATGTAGTTAACGCATTTTATGAGGGATCCACAATTAACATTTTCAACACAGAGTTGAATTCACCTTTTACACTCCGCCCCTCTGCATGTTTTGTTTATAAACATTGTAAATACTTTAGGATAAACTAGGATTTGGCATTTTGCGGTAGAACATTAGCATTTTGTGTGGCACTGTTCTTTGTAACATTCCCTGCAATACCCAGAGCTGAAGAAATTTTTCATCTGCAGGATGGACATGCACTCATTCATTGTTTGTTTTAATCAGCGAGTGTGATGAGGATAAATATTCAAATAAATTCTATATTATGGGCAAACTGCAGAAGATCAAATCATATTCTCATATCCACCTTGAATTGGAAGCAAATATATACTGTAAAAATAAAATCAAAAATATTGAAACACCACCGTAGGGGAGAAAGAAACATGTCTTCTGTACTTGATGGAGATATAGAAATATATAGTACATGTACAACCTGAACAAGAATCAAGTGATAGAAGAGAAAGTACAAGAAATCCTTTCTTAATTTTGAATGGAAACCAGATCCCGATTTTCTTGTACAGTGATGTTTTCTCATCCAATCTCACTTCCTCAAAAGCAAGCTTTTCCCTGTCACTAAAACTTCATCTGCCTTTCTTCCTCCTCTGTCCTACTCTTTTCTTACAGTCCTACTTCCCTTGCACTGCCCCTCCTGCTGCTACATTCTCTTCCACTGATGATCTCCCTTCACACTCTTCTTCTGCCACTCCCCTGTAAGTTACACCAATTCCCCAGTTACTCCCACTTTCTCTGGCTATTCCTTCCCCATTTTGCTTTCCAACTGGGATGATGGGAGCTGCTGGCTTCTGGGCTGCTATTGAGCATCAGTGAATGATGAGATTGAGATGATCAATGTCCAATAGGAACTGACAATAGTTGTTTCTGTCACTGTCTGATGCACCGTAAACAGGGTGGTTTTGTTCCCCATGGTACAGAGTTGAGTGTCTTTCTGTCTCTCTGTCACAGCGCTTAACCAAACAGCCTCATCACAAATAGGACAAACCTCTCCTCACAGTCAGAAATCCATGCATCAGTTTTACCTTAAACATTGTGAGTAGAGTGAGCACATTGTTCTAACAGGCTGTGTACTGGCCTTTTATTCTTTATTCCATTAACTGATCTTCCAATATCAGTTGAGGTGAGATCAGAGTAACTTGCATTGCATTAAAGTAGTATTTGACTCCTGTGACATCAGAGATCCTGAGTAAACTGTGGTCACTGGGAATCGCAGGAAATGTTGCGCTGGTAATTTCCTCACTAAACAATAACACCTTCCCCAGAGCTATTGGGAATGCCAAATAAACTCTGCCCTTGCTAGTGCCTTCCAAAACCATTGATAATTTTTTCTTGTTAATATCATCAAGACTTATTATATTTTAAAGTTTGGTCTAAAGTCTCCGAAAAAAATAAGACCTTGCTGCTTGAGTGTCACTCCATTGAAATAAGGATGTTACAATAAGTATACCTTCCCAATTATAGTCAATCATTTACTTTCTGAGGTCTGATCGTGCGATATCAGTACCACTGAGATCAACGTTTTCTCTGTCCAGCAGAATCGCATTATATTGTCTAAAGACTGCACCACTCTACAATTCTAATTTATTCACCGGCTCATTCGTCATGCTAAACAGATGCACTGGTCACACAATTTGCAACAAGGTAGAGATGCCCTTGACCCTCTGGAACCTTCCTCCCCTCCCATACCTGCCCACTGACTCCATGCCCTCCCCCAGCTCCACCTCCTATCGTTTATTCACCGTCCCTCCTTAACTTCCACTCTCTGATGCTGAATGTTCTGTACTCAGCAAATATCTGAACATTACCTCTCTGTGCCCCCACTTTAAGGAATTTTAGGCATGACATTTAGTTGAGCTCTTCCGCTGCGTTCGCCTCAGTGCCCATTTCTTTCAGCAATATTCCTCCCCCTGTTCCAAATACGCCGTTACCCAGCTCCAACACTCTCCCTCCACCTGGACTCCTCCCTCTGGCCTTTACCTGAACTAAATTGGTTCGTTGATAAATCTCAACTTGACATTGGTTGTCGTAATTTCTCTGCACTTGCCTCACCAAATCCATACTATCAATGTCCGAACAGCCTATACTCCATGTGCTTAGGTCCAACTCTGACTGTGTTATTCAGCCTGTGCTGACAAGGGTGGTGCTGCTATAGTCTGGTGGACTGACCTCGACATTGCAAAGGTTGAACGCCCACTCTCAGGTACTGCCTCTAATCTCCCCCTAGACCATGACCCTACCATGGCACATCAGGCAATTGTATCAACTATGATAACTGACCACATTTCATTGGAGATTTCTGCCCCACTCGCCCCACGCCCCTAACTGCCCCCGAGCTGATAATCCTCTGATAGCAGAGCTCGCTTCTATCTCCTCTCAAAAGTTCACAAGCAGAACAGCCCAGGCAGACCCATTGCTTCAGCCTGCTCCTGCCACACGGCGGAAGTGCACGGATACACACTTGGGCCCCAGTTATGCCTGTTTCTTCCTGGGGAACATCGACCATTCCCTGTTCCAGTTCTACTCCAGCACCCATCCACAAATCTTTGTCCGATACACAGATGATATCATCGCTGCTGCATCTCTCTCTTGTCCGGAATTGGAAAAGTTCACCGATTTCACTTGGAATTTGAAACTCTCCATCACTTTCACCTGGTCGATCTCTGGCTCCTTACTTCCTTTCCTCAACATTCTTGCTTCCATTTCTGGGGATAGCCAGGCAACTGATATCCAGTATTAACCCACCGACTCCCACAGGTTCCTGGAGTATTCATCCTCACATCTGGTTTCCTGCATAGAGTCAATTCCATTCCCCCAGTTCCTCCGCCTCCACCGCATTGCTTCTGCTGATACTAAATTCAACAAGGAAGCCTTTGAAATGTCCACCTTGTTCCTCAATCAAGGGATTCCCCATCACTGTTGACAACAGGGTCCTCAACTGAGTCTGATCCATCTCCTGCACTTCTAGCCTTCCCCTCCCCTTCCCTCTCGCAACGGAGTTTCCCTTACCCTTGCCTACTATCCCAGCAGCATTCACATGCAGAGGATCATCAGCCCACATTTCCCCCACCTTCAGCGAGATGCCCCACCTGCATATATTCACCTCTCCTCCATTGTCCACCTTCTAGAGGGATTATTCCCTCCAGGATACACTGGTCTACTCTTTATTCACTCCCACCACAGGTCCACTTCACTTTCCCCTGCCGGAGGTATGACACATTCCCATTTAGATTAGATTAGATTAGATTACTTACAGTGTGGAAACAGGCCCTTCGGGCCAACAAGTCCACACCGCCCCGCCGAAGCGTAACCCACCCATACCCCTAGATCTACATCTACCCCTAACCTAACACTACGGGCAATTTAGCATGGCCAATTCACCTGACCTGCACATCTTTGGACTGTGGGAGGAAACCGGAGCACCCGGAGGAAACCCACGCAGACACGGGGAGAACGTGCAAACTCCACACAGTCAGTCGCCTGAGGCGGGAATTGAACCCGGGTCTCTGGTGCTGTGAGGCAGCAGTGCTAACCAATGTGCCACCGTGCCGCCCATTTACCTCCCTCCTCATCAGTATCAAAGGGCCCAACTATACCTTCGAGGTGAAGCAGCACCTTACCAACATTTCCCACAATCCAGTCTACCTCATGCGCTGCTCACAATGTGGTCTCCTCTACATTGGGGAAATGAAGGGTAGACTGGGTGACCGCTTCACAGAACATCCAAGTTGGACCGCTGCAGATGACTCTGAGCTTTCAGTTGCCTGCCAGTTTAACAGCCCATCCTGTTTCCTGACCAATATCGCTGTGTCAGGCTTGCTGCAGTGTTCCAGGCAAATTCAACGCAAGCTAAAAGAACTACACCTCATTTTCCATGTGCGGACTCTGCAGTCCTTTAGACTCAAAATCAAGTTCAATAATTTTTGGGCCTGAAATCCCCAAAGTCCTAGCCCCCTATCCATACACCAGGCCGAGTTGTCACATAGCCTTCCATTACTCACACCCTATTGTTAGCTACTAACAGTCTCCATTAAGAGCTATCCAGTCTCTTCTGCATATAAAACAACATTTTCCGTGTTACTATCAGTTCTGAGGAAGGGGCACTGGACCTGAAACGTTAACTCTGATTTCTTTGCACAGATGATGCCAGACCTGCTGAGCGATTACAGCAACTTCTGTTTTGTTTCAACATTGTCATCGCAAGGTCTCACAATGCAATACGTCATCGATATTTAGAGCCCTGTCAAACATAGGAACTTTGTAATTTCTCATTTAAAATCAATAACAAATTACTCGAGATTCAACTAAGATAACAGCTTTGCTGCTATCATTCAGATCAGACACTTTGTCACAGTTCAGAAAGAAGAAAGAAATTAAAAGAGCTGGAGCGAAACTCAGTAAATCTGGCAACATCTGAACAGAGATGCAAAAAATTAACCTTTGATTCTAATAGGACTTTTCAGAACAGTGTCACATCATATTACATATGTTAATTGTGCTGCTCTCTGCAAACACATCCTCACGTTTTTTGTTTATCCAGGATTTTCTGTTTGCATTTCATGTTTCCATTATCACTTTATTGCATGTTTCTTGACAGGTCTACATGTTGACCTTGGTAATGTTTGGACAATGTGGTACTTTCATGTTTCTATTACTGTTGGTGTGTCTGTGATACCTGAATTACAGCCGAAATCTGTCTCTTCTTTAAGATCAAAAGTAAAAAGAAAATCTCAACATCTTGTAAATCTCAGGAAATCTATTTTGTTTGACAATACATTTTAGAGGCAGCTGAACTTCATGAAATAATAGCAATAGATTTTTGATGATGGAACACTTGTGTCCTTCATTGAACAAGCTTGTCTCCCCAATCTCCAAAAGCTTTCAATGCATAACATAGAATTATTACAGCAAAGGTGGTGAAAACTCAGCCCATTGTCTTTTCCAGTTTGGAATGAGCGATATTTCTACAGTCATTCTCTTGTATTGTCACCACACCCCTGTACAGTTTGTTATTAGCATCTGCTTTTAATTGCAAGCATCCTGCCAGATATGAACAACATGATCAATCTCAAACAAAAACAGACGTTGGAGGGAAAGCTCAGCAGGTCTAGCCGTATCTGTGAAGAGACATCAAAGTTAATGCTTCAGATGCGGTGACACTACTCAATCTGTATTCCCAATGATGAAATGGTGTGTATATATAATATAGTTCACTTTATCACATTTACAATTATCCGTTTCAGTTCACATTGTCATTGAGCATTACATATCCCAAGCGTTGGCTCGTTCCTTGTTGTGAACTATATTTAATTCTATCTGACGTTAAGAGTGATGATGACTGGGGAATATCATTGTACTCCCCATGCAGTCTCCACAGCCACTATCCCCATTCCGCCCGATCTACTAGGTAAATCTGACTTATTAATTCATAAGTCTTAATGAATAAGTTCACTTTTGGTTTTGGGCTGAGGGGAAAAAAGGTGAAAAATTATTGCTTTACAGCAAATAAAACTGCATTAAGATGTTTGTCAATTTGTATAAATTAATTACTGAAGCATATGCTATATGGAAGGTCCAACGTTTCTTTATTAGAGCAGTGAGAGGACCATTCAGAGAAGTCCACACTTCCTGTCTATGTTCAGGGCAATTGTGCCCAGTGACAGTCTGTTGGCTGGGGTTTGTTCCCGTGAAGGAGAGATCAGCACAGTAACAACATCCTGACTGTGTTTCTTTATTTTGTGGAGGGGCAGAGATTCCGGGTATGATGACGACAGCATTGCAAACGTACATCAAGGCAGAGTATTCTAGCCTGCGATCAGAAAACTTCCATCATTCTCCCTCACAACTGACTTCACTCGAGGAATTGGCGATGGGAGATGTGACCAATAGCCAGCAATGTCAGAATCCAGTCCAGTCCAGTCCAGTTATATTGTGAACTGAATCTGCTGTATTGAAAGCTAGACCTGTTTGCTCAGTGACCGCGATTGATGTCAGTCTCCATGCATTGTAACTGTGCCCTATTGGTGAGGGGCTTCACTCAGTGCGCTGTCCCAGCCGAGGAGCCAATGCATCAGCTTCAACAGTAACAGAGATCAGCAGCTGGAGAGACGTGGAGAGGACAGATCTGAATCTGCGAATAATGGACTGGATAATTACACAAATGGAGAGGAGGCTTTCCTTGGGTCTTTACAACATTTCCCTCTGTCGGAAATGTTTACCTTATCGGATATTAGTGGTGCTGATTGGGCGGAGTGGAGAGTGTGTTACTCCTGGTGGAGGAGCGACGCTCCGAAATCTAGTGCGCTTCCAATTAAACCTGTTGGACTATAACCTGGTGTTGTGTGATTTTTAACTTTGTACACCCCGGTCTAACAGCGGCATCTCCAAATCATAACCTATTCTCGCTATTGTTGGTGTTCTCTACCTCTGTCCATTCATTAAGCCCATAAACAATTTTGAACTTCATTGCAATTTCTATTATCTATATTTGCCAATGAAAAAAACTTTTATCTTCAATTTCAATTGCAGTTTCCATTCATCTGAATTGCAGACCACTCCCTTACAAACATCTGAGAACAAAACTGTGCACAACCTCGAGATCTCTTATTGCCCTGAACTGATTTATGTATCTTGTTCTCTCTGTCACGAACCCTGTCCACTACCAGGTCATAATATCCCCAGTCTTCATCTCTGCGTCAGTGCTGTGGCTGAACAAACCATTGTCTGCTCGTTGGTAAAATTCAGACTTTATGTTTCAAGCTCTCTTCTGGCCACTTTTCCAGTTACAAGTATTTCAATCACAAAATTGTTCTTGTCTCGGACGTTACTTCATGTTTAGGACAATGTATCAGAGTAGGAATGTCACTGGACATAATTCAGGAGCAAAGCTTATTAAACGAAAGACATTGTTTCAAGCGATTTGTTTCAAGTCCTACCACAGCTGATGGCAGAACTAAATAAAAATAATAAGAATTGGAATAAAAGTGAATTTCACGAAAAACAACTATAAAACCACATTTTGTCTGAACATCTTCCTGTTTCACTGATGACCTTCGGTAAAGAAATCTAATGTTACTACCCATCTGGGTTAAGTGTGACTTCAGACCCATATCAATGTGCTTGACTTTCTATTGGCTTGTGGAATGTCGTCAGAGTCAGGACAATTAGTGATGCTTAACAAATGTTGCCCTGGGCAGAGATGCCGACTTCCCATGGAATAAAAAATTTGAAGGTTAAACAAATTTGAAAGATGCTGGAGATCTGAAATTGCATAAATAATGCAAGGAAAAGATCAGAAAGTTCTGGGAAGCTTTTCTGAACTGAAAGCAGCTGGAAAATAGTGTGAACAATGCTGGTGACAGGGAAGTCTGCTTTGAAGGGCAGGAGGAGTGAGTTGAATCGATAGAGAAAGAGAGAGATAGAAGACAAAGAGCAAACAAAGGGAATGATGATCAGCTGGGGTGGAAATAAAATGTGAGAATCACCTCATTTATTTTTAACTTTTCAAATCTTCCTGAATATCACGCCCATGCTGCTACACGTATCCCCCGCTTTTAAAAAAATTCGCATTTTGCCATTTCCCTTTCCGAAAAACCTCCATTACGTCCTGTTTTCACTAATCAAAAGAAATCCGAAGAGGATTTTCACTTTTAACAAGAAAAGTAAATTTTCCCCACATAAATTAATGATACCTCACTTTATGCCATATCAGCTTATGAAAGGCTTTGTCAGAACACTCTACTTTCAGATACCGAGGGAAATCTCTATGTATCTAAGATCATGTTTAAAGTGATTTGATCCGACCTGTCTGTGTTCCCTGAGTGTCGTCATGTTCTTATATTTATTAATGGGATATAGGTATCGCTGGGTGGGCCAGCATTAGTTCACTTTGTTGATTGCCCTTGAGAAGACCTTGAGCCTCACAGGGCACTTACACAGAGTGAGGCACACAAGGTGACAGCAACACAGGAGCAGTGCGATTCAAGATCGAATTTAGCAAGATTAATATTATTTGAAAAGTTAGAGATGTCAATTCGTCAGTCTAATTAGGGTGGGGAAGAAGGTGTTCCTGAGCATACTGATCCATGTTTTCAAGTCTCTGTATCTCCTCCCTTTTGGAAGAGGTTGTAGGAGATCATTACCAGTTTGGGAGAGATATTTGATGTTGCCAGACTTTCGCTGACAATGAGAAGTATAAATGGATGGAAGGTTGTCCTCCATGATAGTATGGGCTGTGCACAAAACCGTCTGTAGTTTCTTATGGTCCTGGGAAGAGCAGTTACCGTCACACTATTATGCACGTGAATAGAATGCTTTCAGTTGCCAGTATGCAGAGCACTGGGAGAAGGCAGTTCCAAAATATTTAGATGTAAGAATTGGTTGTTCAATGGAGATCCAAGTTCTGGTTGCTGTTTTGACAACAATTGAAATTTAACCAATAAATTTAAATTATGTTTAAGATACCAAAACATAATTGAATTTATTGTATTTCTAACATCCAACCAAAGAGCCATCACATGCTTCAAAAGAATAGAGAAGCCATCACTATCACAACGAGAGAGAAAGAGATGGACATGTAGAAGGAGAGAGAGAACACAGCGAGGCAAACAGAAGGACAGTCAGTAAAACAGAGAAAGGAAACAAAACAAGAAACAAACATTCACAAGAACAGGGAGAAGGGGAGATAGTAAGTTATGGGAAAGAAACAGAAGACAAATAAAAGGATAATACTAGGAAACAGACAGTGTGAGAGAAATAGTGAGATACAAAGCACACAGGGAGTGGGGATGGGGTCACAGTGTGCTGGGGGTGGTGAATGGGAGGTTCTGGGGCTGTGGACCAGAGACAGGTGGAAGTGAGCACTGTAGTAACTGGGGGAAGGGAGGTGAGGATTTACTTTGACCTTTACCAAGAAATGCAGACAAAGCATAGTAAACAATGATGTACAGAACAATGGCTATAAAATATGTTTGAGAGCCATGCAGGTTACGATGCACAGGGCGTGTGCGAGGCGAGATCAGCAGGAACAAGATCAGCATTATCTGAGATTAGGGAGTCCACTCATCAGTCTAATAACAGTCAGGAAGAAGCTGTTCCTGAACCAGCTGATCAGTGTTTTCAAGCTTCTGTACCTTTTAGTCTGAGGGAAGAGGTTGGAGGAGACCATCACTGGGGTCTGATGGGTCATTGCTAATCTTATAACAAAGAACATTCCAGCACAGAAACAGGCCATTCGGTGGTCCGAGCCTGCGCCGATCCAAATCTTCTATCTAAACCTGTCGCCTATTTTCTAAGGTTCTGTATCCCTTTGTTCCCAGCCATTCATGTATCTTTCCAGAAACATCTTAAAATAAACCACTGGTCACAGTTCTCAATTTTGCGAAACTCCCTCCCCTTACTATTCTCTTCCTCCTGTTGCCCAGCCAGTTCTTTATCCACCAGCTCGTGCATCATGTGACTTCACTTTTGACATACCCCAACCATGGGGAAATATACCAAACGCCTTCCTGAAGTCCACGTACATGACATCTACAGTGCCTCCTTCATCAATCAACTTTGTCACTTCCTCAAACAATCTATTGATTTGGTAAGACATGACCTTCTCTGCACAAAACCATGTTGCCTATCACTGATAAGACTATTTTCATTCAAATAAGAATAATTCCAATCTCTGGACCCTGTTTTGGGGAGTTTTTTACAATCTCCCCGTGTCTGCATTGGGAGAATTAACTCGTTTCTCTCTTCATAGTATGTTTCTATGTTTGTTTCAGGTTTCTGCCATCTGCAGTATATTTACTTGTATTTGATGGAGAATTGCTGCAAATATGACGGGTTTATTGTAAAAGTGGCACTGCACAAGGCCACTGCACAACAGGCAACAGGAAGAGATAAAGGATGATTCTGCACTGTGTCCTTCGCAGGACCAGCTTGTCTCTCCAGGCACCTGATGTCTTTATTGTGCTGAAGTCTTCATAGTGGTTCAGAGAGCTTCAGAATTAATAGAGCACTGAACGAGGCCGTTTAGCCAATTGTACAATTTGAAAACAGAGTGAACTGTGTGTGCGTGAGAGAGAGAAAAATTAACAGAGAAAAAGGAAGTGCAGAGAGATAAAAGGAATGGAGGGAAAATGAAGCGACAGAGTGAGTGAGAGCAAGGGGTGTCAGACGAGTATGAAGTTAGATCAGAAGACAGCATGAGGACAAACATACAGAAATTTTATTTAGAAATTCCCACAGACTGCAAGCCCTTTGTCTGGTGCCGTACCCTGTGAGCACTATGCTGTCATCCCAGATCATTTATCGCCAATAATTTCACAGAGCCGGGTTGCTGACGCTGAACAAGTTCCAAAATAACAATAGATTGGTTCCAGGGAGAAGGTGAATTAATTTAAAAATTTTGGGCCAACTAGACAATGTGTGAGACAGGGCGAGAGAGTCTCAGTGAGGTGGATCACTGACTGGGGGGAAATCAGTACCTCAGCTGTGGGTCAGATAGTGACCAATAAAGCTTGAATACCTCGTCCGTGGTTTTGTAATTCACATTTCAATTCATATAGCTCCACATCGTAAGTGAATTTTAACAGATTTGTCTCTTTGTATTTTTCATGTTTTGGTATGTGCTGAAACGCTTGTTTTTTGTCCCAGTATTTTGTGTTGAATAAACACATTTTATTGTTGTGGTTCTGTTCGCCGAGCTGGGAATTTATGTTGCAGACGTTTTGTCCCCTGTCGAAGTGATATCCTCAGTGCTTGGGAGCCTCCTGTGAAGCGCGTCTGTGATCTTTCCTCCGGCATTTATCGTGGTTTGAATCTGCCGCTTCCGGTTGTCAGTTCCAGTTGTCCATTGCAGTGGTCAGTATATTGGGTCCAGGTCGATGTGCTTATTGTTTGAATCTGTGGATGAGTGCCATTCCTCTAGGAATTCCCTGGCTGTTCTCTGTTTGGCTTGACCTATAATAGTAGTGTTCTCCCAGTCGAATTCATGTTGCTTGTTATCTGCGTATGTGGCCACGAAGGATAGCTGGTCGTGTCGTTTCGTGGCGAGTTGGTGTTCATGGATGCGGATCTTTAGCTGTCTTCCTGTTTGTCCTATGTAGTGTTTTGTGCAGTCTTTCCATGGGGTTTTGTACACTACATTGGTTTTGCTCATGCTGGGTATCGGGTCCTTCGTCCTGGTGAGTTGTCTGAGAGTGGCTGTTGGTTTGTGTGCTGTTATGAGTCCGAGTGGTCGCAGTAGTCTGGCTGTCAGTTCAGAAATGTTTTTTTATGTATGGTAGTGTGGCTAGTCCTTTGGGTTGCGGAATGTCCTCGTTCCATTGTCTTTCCCCTAGGCATCTGTTGTTGAAATTGCACTGGATCATCAACGCCACACTCTCAGGAATCCGATTCACTAGAGAGGAAGAAAAGGGCAACCAACTCCCATTCCTAGACGTGATGGTACAGAGAACACCGAACGGAGAATTCACCACAAAGGTTTACAGGAAAGCCAAAAACACAGACCAAATCCTGAACTACGAAAGCAACCACCCCAACACACACAAAATAAGTTGCATCAAGACACTATTCAAAAGGGCCAGAACACACTGCAGTACACCAGAACTGCAAAAAGAGGAAGAGGAACACTTAGACAAGGTATTCGCCAAAAACGGATGCCCCCGCAATTTCATCAACAGATGTCTAAGGGAAAGACAATGGAACGACGACATGTCACGACCCAAAGGACTAGCCACACTACCATACATCAAGAGTATTTCCGAACTGACAACCAGACTACTGCGAACATTAGGACTCATAACAGCACACAAACCAACAGCCACTCTCAGACAACAACTCACCAGAACGAAGGACCCCATACCCAGCATGAGCAAAACCAATGTAGTGTACAAAACCCCATGCAAAGACTGCACAAAACACTACATAGGACAAAGAGGAAGACAGCTAATGATCCGCATCCATGAACACCAACTAGCCATGAAACGACACGACCAGCTATCCTGAGTAGCCACACACACAGATGACAAGCAACATGAATTCGACTGGGAGAACACTACTATTATAGGACAGACCAAACAGAGAGCAGCCAGGGAATTCCTAGAGGCATGGCACTCATCCACAGATTCAATCAATAAGCACATCGACCTGGACCCAATATACCGACCACTGCAATGGACAGCTGGAACTGACAACCGGAAGCGACAGATTCAAACCACTATAAATGTCGAAGGAAACATCACAGAAGCGCTTCACAGGAGGCTCCAAAGCACTGAGAATGTCACCTAGAGAGGCGATGAAACGTCTGCAACACAAATTCCCAGCTCGGCGAACAGAAATACAACAATGAGCACCCGAGCTACAAATCTTCTCACAAACTTTAAACACATTTTATTACTGAGGAAGAAATAACCTGTTCTGATGGGACAGTCTTCGTCTGAACCGTGCTGAGACCAGAGTCCAAGTGAATCCTAACCAAGGATGTCGACAGAGCTTTAAAATGATTAGGAGTGTGTGTGTGCGCGGGGTCGGGGTTTCCTTATCGGGTTTAATAAGAAAAGAGGAGGTAAGAGCACAGAGCTCAAGAGAGGTTTTTAAAATCTTCAGCATAGACGCAAATAGAACAGAGTGTATGGAAAGTGTAAGCAATCAAACTTCAATCACACTGGACAAACAAATGGCAATAGAAGAGGGAACGTTAACACAAGATTGAAGGGTTATATCTGAATGCGAGCAGTATAAGGAATAGGGTATATGAGCTTGTGGCATAGATTGAAATTGGGAGGTATGACGTAATGGGCATCACAGAGAAGTGGCTGCAAGGGGATCAGGATATTCAAGGACACATATCGTATCGAAAAGATAGAGAGAGTGGATTTACATTATTAATAAAAAATGAAATTTAATCAACAAAAGAAAGGAAATAAGGTCAGATGGTTTAGAATCTGCATGGTAGAATTGAGGAACCACAAAGGTAAGACAACCACAGTTGGAGACTTGCACAGGCCTCCAAAGAGTAGTCAGGAGCTGGGGCACAAGATACACCAGGAGATAGAAAAGATCTGTAGGAAAGACAACGTTACAGTGATCATGGGGGATTTCAATATGCAAGTGAAATGGGAAACCAGTTTGGTAGTGAATCGCAAGAAAAGGAATTTGAGGAATATCTACGGGATGGCTTTTTGGAGCATCATGTGGTGGAGCCCACTCGGGAACAGATGACACTGGATTTAATGACGCAGGCTAGACAAGGGAGCTTAAGGTGAAGGAAAACTTCAGAAGCATTGATCAGAACATGGTTGAATTTATTCTGAAATTTGAGAGAGAAGATAGAATCAGAGATAACAGTATTTCAGCTGAATAAAGGCAACTGGAGAGGCATAAGGGAGAAGCTGGGTAGAATTGACCGGGACAGGCGTCTAGCCGGAAAGACAGGGTAACAGCAATGGCTGGAGATTCCATGATAATTTAAAAGACACTGCAGTGATGCGTGCTGAGTAATAGAGGTATGGTACAGGGAGGATGAGGCAACCAGGGCTGACAAGGGAAGTCAGGGATTGCATATAAGCAAAAGAGCAAGCAGAGTGAAGAGCAGTTGGGAACTGGAGAATTAAGGCCAACAGAAGGCAAGAAAAAATAAATAAGGAGGGAGAACATTAAGTATGGGGCTAAGCTAACCAGTAATATAAAGGAAACTGTAAGAGATTCTTTAGATATATAAAATGCAAAAGAGACGTAAATGTGAATATGGACCACTGGAAATGATGCTGGAGAGACAGTAGTGGGAAGCAAAGAAATGGCTGAGGAATTTTGCATCAGTCTTGACGGTGGCATACACGAGTAATTACCCAAGGTTTGAAGAGAGTGAGAGGGCAGTCCTAAATACAGTGGCCATCACCAAGAAGAACATGTTTGAAAACGGAATGGCCTGAATGTGGATAACTCACCTGGACCAGATGGATTACACCCCAGCCTTGTAAGGGAGATCGCTGAAGAGTTAGTACAACCGAAAGTGGTAATCTTTCAGGAATGACTAAAATCAGGAAAGGGCCAAGTGGCTGTATAATTGCTAACATGACACCCGGTTTAATAAGGGAGTTAGGCAGAAGATGGAAAACTGCAGACTGATTTGCAGACTTGGTTGTGGGTAACATCATGGAATTCATCGTGAAGAATGGGATTTTTGAATTCTTGGAGGTCTTTGGTAAAATAGGACAGAGTCAGCATGGTTTCATCAAGGGGAGGTCATGCCTGACAAACCTGCTAGAATACATTGAGGGAGTAATGTGCAGATTTGATGAAGGAGAACCAATAGATGTTATCCATCTGCACCTCAAGAATCCTTTGACAAGGTGTCATGCATGAGGCTATTGAGAATGATATGCGTCCATGGTGTTAGAGGCATGGTGGAAGTTGAAGTTTGGCTGTCTGACAGAAAGCAGAGAGTGTGGATTAAAGTGTCCTTCTCAGGATGGCAGCCAGTGACAAGTGGTGTTCCTCAAGACTCAGTTTTGGGACCACAACTTTTCACTTTGTGCATTCATTATCTATATGATGGAACTGAGGGCATTTGGGTTAAGCTTTCAAACTGTGCAAAAATAGATATAGGGACAGGTAGCATTGAAGAGGTGGTTTGGCTGCAGGAGGGTGCTCTGGCGCATCTCCTCAACTGCCCAAAACTTCAGCCTTGAGCTTCACCCTTCCAACTACAACAAGTTAGAACCTCTCTGGTGCATGCCTTCCATCCCACCAACCTCAGGATACAACGCATTATCCTCCGCCATTTCTGCCACCAACAGTCAGACCTCACCAACAGAGATATACTTCCCTCCCTACCCCTATCATCATACTGCTGAGACCATTCCCTCACAGCTCCCTCATCAGGTCCACGCAACCCCAACAAGCCACCTTCCACTCCCGGCACTTTCCCTTGCCACTACAACAGGTATGAAACCTGTGCCAACACCTCCCTCCTCACCTCCACCCAAGGCCCCAAAGGATCCTTCCACATCAGTCAGATAACATCCTGTGCATGCAAATACCTCTTCTAGTGTGTCCATTGCTCCTGGTCTCCACTACATTGGCGAGAGAAGACGTCAACTTGCAGAACAGTTCAGGGAACACTCTCAGACACACACACCCAACAACCCTCCTGACCTGTGGCTGAATACTTCAACTCCCCCTCCGTCTCCGCCAAGGCTTTGCAGGTTTGTGGCCTCATCCACTGTCAAATTCTAGCCACCTGACGTCTGAAGGAAGAACGCATCATCTTCTGCCTTGGGACCCTTCCAACACACGGTATCAAGGACAATCTTACCAGTTTCCTCATCTCCCCTCCACCTTATCCCAGATCAAACCCTCCAACTCAGAACCGCCCTCTTGAACTGTCCTACCTGTCCATCTTCCTTCCCATCTAGCCACTCCACCTTCCACTCTGAACTATCACTATCACAACCCACCTTCATCTAGCTGTCACCTTCCAAGCGACCTTCCTCCCAGCACCAGCCCCTCCCATTTATCTCTCTGGCACCTTCCGCCCACCCCACATTCCTGATGAAGGCTTTATGCCTGAAACGTCAAATCTCCTGCTCCTCGGATGCTTCCTGCCAGGCTGTACTTTTCTATGACCACACTTTTTGACTCTGATCTCCAGCATCTGCGGTCCTCACTTTCACCTGCTGAAGGATTTTCACAGGTTCAGAGAGTGAACAAAGAAGTGGCCGAGGTAGTACAATGTGGAAAAGTGTGGAAAAGCATTTTACCAGGATGAATAGAGGCATAGACTATTTTATAAATAGCAAGCAAATTCAGAAATCTGAAGTGCAAAAAGACTAGGGCGTTCTAGTCCAGGAGTCTTGAAAGATAAATTTGCAGTTTGTCAGTAGTTAGGCAGGCAAATACAATGATGGCATTTATTTCAAGAAGGCTTCAATATAAAACCAGGGATGTACTTCTAAGGCTCTACAAGGCTTTGGTCAGGCTCCATTTGGATTATTTTGCGCAGCTTTGGGTCCCATATCTCAGGAAGGATGTACTGGTCCTGGAGCGTTTTCAGACGAGATTCACAAGAATGGTGCCAGGAATGAAAAGCTTAACATATGAAGAATATTTGAGGGCTCTGGGTCTGTATTTGATAGAGTTCAGAAAGATGTTAGGAGGTCTAATTGAAACTTACAGAATACTGCATGCCGTGGGACAGAGTGGATTTTGGGAAGAGATATCCAATGGTAGGAGAGACGAGTACCCAAAGGGACAGAGTAAAGAGAAGATCTTTTCAAACAGAGATAAAGAGAAACATCTCCAGCCAGACAGTGGTGAATCTATGGAATTCACTGCCACAGAGGCCACCGAGGGCTGTCGAGTCCAGATCATTGCGTACATTTAAGAGTGAGACAGATAGGTTCTTGACTGTAAAGGGGATCAAGGATTACAGGTAGAAAGCGGGAGAATGGGGTTGAGAAGCTAAACAGCCATCATTGAATGGTGAAGCAGGCTCAAGGGGACTAATGTCCAAATTTCTGCTCCAATATCTTCTGGTTGTATGGTTAATATTGGCTCTCCTCATTCCTCATTGGAGCTGTATCCTGAAATTTGATCTTCATATGATTTATAAAGAGTAACGTTTCACTAGTGATGAGTGGGAAATATCATGTTTCCTCACTCCAGTCTCAGCAGCCATGTCCCCAATATCATAATCACACTGCAATTGAAATCCAATGGTAAATAATCACAGTTGATTGACATCGATAACATTAACAGCATGACCCTCACCTGCCCTCTCTGATTCTCGAATACTCATCTGAATTGTGTGTCACGTCATATTCTCTGTTACCATATCCATGTCAATTGTCCGTTATCACTCATGTTATCGTAGGCACATTTTCCTGTCAGATTCTGGACGAGAAAAGTTCTCTCCATATTTTACTGACATTATAATCACTGATCAGTAGTTACAGATTGTATGTTTCCATTTATAAACGTAGAAACTTGTTTATGTTCTGACAATCCTTTGTCATTATTACCATATCCAAGGCAGATTGAATGATTGCACGCAATCAATCTACCATCTCCAATATTCCGTTCCTCAGTCACTCCCACATATCTCATGCCAAATGTATAAATTTTATACGTTCTTTAGAATTTTAATAAAATCAATATTAAATTGAAAGGGGTTAACTGGAGCTATTTGTGCAGTGACTGTGATTAATGTCAATCTCCGTGGATCCTAATTATCCCAGTGGAGCGTTTCCATCATTGAATGATAAATGGGCTCTTTTCAGCGTGTTATCCCATAGTATGAGTTGGAGCATCACTGACAGCACTAACAGGGATCATCAGCTCGAGAGAGAGGGGCAGTAGAGATCAGAATCTGAGAACATTAGACTGGAGCGTTAGAATAATGGTTCAGAATGTGAGGACCTTGGATTGAAATGTTCTAATAGTGGATCAGAATCTAAGAATGGTAAACTGGAATGGTACAACAATGGATCAGAATCTGAGAATATTAGACTGGAATATTACAATAACAGTCAGGAGTTTATCCTTGGGTCTTTCCTACCTTTCTCAGCCTTGGATATCATTAGCATCACGGATCCAGGATATCCTTTGGATTATTCAAGGTGGTTACTATCCCATCCTCGCTATAGTTGGTGTACCTGGTAAGTCATTATATTTGTCTACTAAACTGGGTTGAACTGAATTTCTGCTCATGATATATAAAATTTGAAAATTGCAAGACAATGTCTTCAGTTACAAACAAAACCTCCTTTCCTTATATTAATCAGTGTCAAACTACTATTTCTAAATTACTCACTGATATGCAAGAAGGAACTAGACTGTTCTCAAATTCCATAACCCATTTTGTCCTTCACAAATTTACATCTCCATCTCCTCCCCACGCACGAATCCTGTCCAATATCGCCGTCATGATACTCCAGTCCCGTCTCAGTCTCATTGCAACTTCTGAATAAATCAGAATTTGTGCCTTTGTTTAACAGTTTCAAGTTCCTTCTAACCATATGTCCATCACTAAAAAAATTGCTCTGAGGATGTTTAACTTGTTCTCTGTACATACGGGACGGCAGTTTATGGTGTTCAAGACTCATACTCTAGAGCCACAGAATAATAGTCTGTTGAAATCTCATGAGGGAAATTAAAAGCAACAATTTTCATTTGCCATTTAAGCCCATCTGCTTGCCCCATGTCCTTAAGCGAAGTCAATGGGTCATTCTTCTCTAGTCAGGTTTCAGTGTGACTTCTGTGAGGAACATGTGGGTGTTCTGCACCTTTAACAGAATTAAAAGCCAGCAATAACTATCTGACAGCACCAAGTCGTCGAAAAATAGATTTAATGTAACATTTGGTCGATTAGTTTATTTTCTCAAGACAAAAACAAATTCAGCCAAACTGTTTAAGTAATAACCCAAAGTGCCCACCTCCACTCAAGTGTGAATTTAGTATATTGATAATCTTAAAAGCCAATGACACAGTCCAATGGTTTGGGGGTACAAGACCGCGGGAAATTGACAGTTGAGAGGAGATCTGCCAAGTTACCAGCATGCAAAGACTGCCTGAAAAATAGTTTTCCTCTCAGTAACTTTATTGATTAGTAACTTGGAAAAGCAGAATCTCAAAGAAGAAAAGAAGAACGGAATATGGAGAAGAACCGACAGCTTCTCGGTTTTGAGATAAGAAGTTTTGTTTTGTAAATCTTAATTAGGAGTCTAATCGAACTAATATAGTGGGGGGGGGGAGAGATAAAATATTGCTTAGAGGAAGAAACTGTAAATATTCATTCATCTATTATTCCCTATTATGCTTTAAGAAATAAAGTTGTTAATTTTTACTTCAAATAGTTATGGACTCGAGAATTATCATGGATTACTGCAGTGGATAAATCATTTCCCTGTTGTTGGTTTTACATTAAGCTGGAGAATGTATCCTGTGTTGTAACACTACAATCCCACAGGAATGTGCTTTTCTCTTTACTGTCCTGTGGAACAGCTGAACCAAACATTCAGTTCAAGATCGGCATAACATGCTGCCGTGACTAGGGCTGCATACATCCTGTGAGAGAAGAACAGAAGTAAAGATAGCTCCCTTCCTCTGCCTGTTTCCCGTATTTGTACAGCTTATTTCTATTCAGGTCGGTGTCATTCCCTATTTTAGGTGTATTCAATCTCATTGAAATTCTCCCCGAGAGTGATGCACATCTCCTACGCATCTCTGGTGTTGGCTTTATTGATGCTGACGGACAGATGTAAGGAACTTATACATTCCATGTCAGTCGTAGTGCATAGAGAAAGAATGGCTTTTTGTGGCACAGGAAAGAAACGGTGATGTCTAAGTGAGAGAAAAGGATTATTGCGATCATCCCTGAGAGTGTTATTGAGGCAGTATTTGGGGTACTCTGGATAGACTTTCTCTCAAGTTTCAACAGACTAATCCCTGGGATGATGGCACCATGAGCAGAGAGTGAAGCTCAGTGAGAGAATAAGAGATGATTGTATTGAACCTGAAGGGGGATGGACAGTCACTCATGATGTTCTAAACAGGCACTGCTACGATGATAAATTCCATGGGTTTTATTAACTCAGGTTAAGTGATTCTCAATAGGTTAAGAGCCTCCGAGGACAATCCCCTCATCCCACCCCGACTCCATTTGTTGATTGAGAGAGACAGAGGGTCAGTCTTTGAATTAATTCTCCCCACATTAATACAGTGCATTTAGGGTGTGATCCTGCATTAAACGTCATGTTATCCACAATCCCGACAACAGCCACAATACCTTCATTCTAAAACAGTTAACTATTCCCACCAGCTTCTGACATCCATGGAGGACATGGGTCTGTCTTCTCAGAGATGGAAGATGCCTCTCTGAGATTTCAGACAAAGCATCTGGCTACCTTCCTCACTGGCAGCAAACCATATTAAAGTTTCAAGTGTCCCACAGGTAATGGAGCCATGAAGAACATCGTGGATCCGTCTCAGAGTGCATTCTCTACTCCATTGATTTGTCAGGTTGGAGCATCAATGGCACCCTCCTGTTCCTGTATAAGTGTCCCGAGGGGCTGAATGGCCTCCTCCATGTCCCATGGAACAAGTTCATGGGTCGGACTTCGCCCTGCCTGTTCCTGTTTAACAGCTTGATGTGGTAATCAGACCTCTTCTCTTCCTGTGGAACAGGCAGGAGGATTGAATCGGCTATTCCTCTCTTTGTTCAGTAGTTTCGATGGGCTGAATGGCTTCCACATATCTGTTTCTAATGTGCCTGAGATGCTGACTGAGCTCTTCATTTAACTGTGGAAATGTAGAGTGTCTGGCCTTGCTGTTACATGAATGTTACCGACACTTTAACAGCACAAACCTGAATGCTGTCCAGGCCTTACTGCACATGGACACAGACTGTTTCAGGAGCTGAGATGTGGCACATTGTTCTGAACATTGGGTGGTCTTCAGTGATCATCCCCATTTCTGATCTTATGAAGGTGTTTGTTTTCAGGCAGCTACCCTGAGGATCTCCTGCAGAGATGTCCCAGGACTGAAAGGATTGTCGGTCACCGACCATAAACATCTTTCTTTGTGCTCTGAAAGACCCCAAACCAGTGGGGTGGGTATACCTAATTCCCATTAATCTCAAATAAGTAGGTGGTCCTGATGTCATCCACAGTAAAATGCTACCTTGTCATCAAGGCCATTCACTCTTTCCTGAGCCCCTGTCTTCACCTCTTGTTCACATCAATAGATGATGGTGTCTGTGTTGGGAGTGTTTTCCTCTCATAGAGGGTAATCAATGCCAGGAATTATCTGGGCTAGATAGTGAGGGGAGTTACATCATGGAAAGTATTCAAAGAGGTGGTACATGAATTTTTTGGCCTGTCAGAGTGCTAAAGGGTGTGAAGAATTGGACATTAAAGACCAGTTATTGATAACAGTAAGTCAGCCATGATGGTATACAATAGGTTGATCATCCGAGTCACCTAATCTTGCTTCTTATGTTCTCATATTCTGTAATTATAAAGTTAATAATTGTAATTTTCCTGAACGTTCTGTTATTGAATGTTGCAGTCACAGAGAGTAAAGTATTTTGTGAGTCATCTCAGGTTGAGGTATGGGGGCTGTATTCACAGTGAATCTGAGTCTCCAACATCACCAACAAATGAAGCACAAGTTGCAGAGAGGAGATACTCTGTAAAGAGACCAGAGCTGTCTTTCGAAACCAGCCTAGTTTTCCAAATAACATTTTCCAACCCACACCAAACCGTGTGTGACAGTCTTGAGGATGACATCCTGTGTTCCGGTGGACCAGGTATTTGGAGCAGGTGGCCTCCATCTGCTAATATCAGGAGCTGTGAGGAGCTGAATAGAACATAGGCACATAGGACTGAGCAGCAGGAGTGGGCTATTAGACACTTTGTCACCGCTTCACCACTCACAAATTCCATGGGTGATGTGCATGTGGTCTCAAAAGCATTTTTCTGTCTGTATGCCATTTGTCTGCATTCACTTGTCTGTCAAATGTCACCAAATATAATTTTGAATAAATGCAAGCATCCAGCACCACAAACTTCTGGGGAAGGGAATTTCCACTTGAACAGCCCTTTGAAAATTTCTCATTTGTGTTTCAACCAATGTTGGAAGGTCACTCCGTCCTTTTCCAGTCCCACTCCTCCACTGGTTACACCAATATTAAATGGAACCATTTTTGTGATGTGACCAATGATGTAGGTCTCAGAGTAGGTCATTTACTAGAAAAGTGTGAGACACAGAACGTTGGACTCATAACAAATGGTAAAATGATAGAGTGCCCCAAACGTTATTCTGCCTTTGAAGTTATTCTGCTCACACAAGTTACTGGTAGTGGGGTTTCACTCTGGAACAGTTGAATTTGGCTGAATTCCCTTTGTTTCAGGCAGTGGAGAGATTCTAGTGAATTCTCACCAGAAATCCTTCACAAGTGGTAAAGATAACACAGGGATTTTATGGTCTCACACTTTGCTATCGGATGGAACAACGTAAGAGAGAGAGATCAATAGGCTGCTGCTTCTCAGGCGGGGGACATTTTTCTCCCTCTCTGTGTTGAAACATACGATTATGTCAACTGAACACCAAACTGGACCAGGTGTGCTCTTCTGGAACATTCTCTGGAAAACCCGATTATAGATTATATGCAAGTGCATTTGTTTCAATCGCAAAAAAGTCCCCACTTTATAATTTGAAGACATGGTTACATGTGTCTGTGTAATTTGTAAATATTGGTAGGTGTCTTCATAGTATGTGTGTTAATATAAATGCATCTTTTTCTTAAAATTTATTCTCTAGCTTTAGTCTCCCTGACAAGAGATAATGTGCATCCAGTTGATACACTCTTCAGAACGTCATGGATGGTTGAATTCTATTTCTCAGCTAAGATCAAAACTGATAATCCCCGATAACAAAAGGCCGGCATTCTAGGAATGAGTAAAGGGAAACCTCTTTGAAAATCTTCGAAAAGAATTAAATCCTTTCATTTTAGTTTCGGGGATCAAAACAGCACACAGTGCATCAAATGTGGTCACAGCAATGCCCTCGTACCGATGCAGTTAAACATTCCTGCGATTAACCCTGATACCTTTTGCCAAAAACAGCATCATTCCACTTACCTTCCAAATCACTTGCTGCATCTGCAGACTGAATTCATATGATTCATGTCCCAGGAACATGGAAACCGCCTGAATCACAGAGTTCTGCAAGCTCTCTGCATTTACATTGTTTACCATTGTTTTATTCTTCATGCCAAAATACTCAACCTACCTTATGCTATTTTGCTGAAGGTTTGCTCACTAACCTTCCCTGTCTGTTACACATTGCAGACTCACTACCTTCATTTGATGACACATTAAATAACCATCTTGGATTACGAGCTAATTGAGCTCCAAACAATTCCCTCCCCTTCCTCCAGATCTTGGATACAAATTGTTGATCATTGATGACCCTACAGTGATCTCTGAGGCACTCCATCAGTTACAGCTTTGCAGCCTAAAAATAAACATTTGTCTCTACTCTCTATTTCCTGTTAGCGACTGATCTTTGCTGGACAGGAGAGTCAATGTTCCCTGCTCCTGGGTAGCCGTTCAGGCGGGTTGAATGGCCTCCTGGTGGGCTGTGTAATGTACTCAACGAGCTGAATGACTTCATTCTATATTGCTGTGCATTTCCTTAGAGTGACAGAATGGTCTCCTCCTGTCTCATTGTATCGATCCTGTCTGATTGAATGGGGTGGTCCCCTACCATGTAATAGCCTCGAGGGTGGATTGAGGGAGCAACACACGGGGTAGGGGTAACAGTTGGTCATTTGCCTGCACCATTCAGAATGCTCATGGCTGATCCGAGTGTGTCTGTCCATCCGTCTCCTGTCTGTTCCCAATAAACATTGACTCTCCTGCCCAACACAGATCAGTCGAGCGCAGACTTATACACTTAATGGCAAGGTCCTCGGGAGTGTAGCTGAACAAAGAAACCTTGGAGTGTAGCTTCATACCTCTTTGAAAGTGGAGTCGCAGGTAGATAGGATAGTGAAGAAGGCGTTTGGTATGCTTTCCTTTACTGGTCGAGTATTGAGTACAAGAGTTGGGAGGTCACGTTGCTGCTGTACAGGACATTGTTGAGGCCATTGTTGGAATATTGCGTGCAATTCTGTTCTCGCTCCTATCAGAAAGATGTTGTGAAGCTTGAACGAGTTCAGAAAAGATTTACGAAGATTTTACCAGGGTTAGAGGATTTTAGCTACAGGAAGAGGCTGAACAGGCTGGGGCTGTTTTAAATGGAGCATCGGAGGCTGAGGGGTGACTTTATAGAGGTTTACAAAATTATGAGGGGCATGGATAATTTAAATAGGCAAAGTCTTTTCCCTTGTGTCGGGGAGTCCAGAACTAGAGGGAATAGGTTTAGGATGAGAGGGGAAAGATACAAAAGAGACCTAAGGGGCAACAGTTTTCACCCAGTGGGTGTACTTCTATGGAATGAGCTGCCAGAGGAAGTGGTGGAGGCTGGGACAATTTGCAACATTTGAGAGGCATTTGGGATGGGTATACGAATTGGAAGGGTTTGGAGGTGTATGGGCCAGTTGCCGGCAGGAGGGACTAGACTGGGTTGAGATATCTGGTCGGCATGGACGGGTTGGACTGAAAAGTCTGTTTCCATGCTGCACATCTCTATGACTCTATAAACGAGTCTTCACTGCTCCCTGAGGATGAGGACACCACAGGTAGCACAACACTAAAGTGAAAGGTACGTCCTTATTTCTTTGTGGAACCTGTTATTTTAAAACTTTGTTAACTGAACATCAAATCACCACCTCTTTGCAGATAAAAGGACAGAATAATTAGGAATAAACATAAACCATTCCAGACTCCAAACCTGTCCCACATTCCCACCGAACCTTTCCAATCGAATATGTATCAAACCCAGTCTCTGCTGCTGTCTCAGGAAGAGAATAACTGTTAGCATAGCACCACATGAAAAAAGGAGCAGAATGAGGCCATTCGGCCCATCTAGTCTGATCTGCCATTCAATAATTTCTTTTCTGTTCCTCAACCTCATTCTCCTGCCTTCCCTCAAGAATCCTTGATCCCGTTATAAAACAAAAACTTATCAATTTGTATCTGTGTCGACGTGTGCATATGTTTGTCCATCTGCTTGTCATCTGGGTATTTGTGCTTCTACGTTTGTCTTTCTGTGCATCAGCCTGTGTGTTTTTATCTATGTTTGTGTCTATTTGTGTGTGACTCTATATGTCTGCGTGTGTTTCTACGTTTGTGTATGTCTATTCCCTTGTATGTATTGTGTTTGTTCGTATAATGGGGTGATACCAATAATTCTGTGTATTTCTGTGTCTGCATCTCTGTGCAGTGAGGTAACTGTATTTGGGGGTGGGGGGTGTGGGAGTTAAAGGACTGTCGTTTGAAATGCCAATGTGTTTACAGTGAGAATTGTCTTTCACTGAGCACTGCTCTTTAATCGGTCAGTGGGACATGGATGTTTCAGAAATTTCACGCGAGGCATCCCAGTCCGCTTCATCTTGTACTAGGTTCCTCCCACATGGCGGGTGTGGGGGAGGGGTGAGGGAATGGATATTGGGCACTCCACCACCCGGCTTGGCCATTTCTGTCCTATTCCAGACTTTTTCTCTTGGAATAGAAGAAAGGGATGGATGGAGTGAGGGCAGGAGTGGATGGCCTTGCAGTTAGTGCTGGTGGAGGTGTATCTGGGAGGAATTGTGAGTCGTCCGGAATGAGACAGTCGACAGTTTTGAATCCATATAGTATTATTAATGTGTGGGCGTATTGCGTAGGTGACAGAAAAAGTGTGGGAAGGAAGTTGCTGAATTCAATAGTGAGTGAGGTAGTGCCTAAGCCTTATTTGGAGATAGAGCATGAGGATTTTCTGGGGATAGATGCTATAACAGATATACAGAGAGGGTGACGGAGCAGAGAGAATTCGGTGACCATTATCCTGAGACAGCCGGGAGGATATTGATGCTTGTCCTGTATTGATGGAGATATCTTTAGATCATCTCAGCGTCAAGGTGAGCCTCCCCGAATGTCCTTTCCAAGTCTATCACTAATAATGACACAGACCTGTCCCTCCAAGTCTACGGAATCAGTTTATGTAGAACTTACAAAGAGCAAGGCACAGCAAATATTGCTGTGTTATATATCGGTTGTAGAAAATCTGAACATCATATGCTCTGGGAATTAGATATGCAAGTATCAAGGATACCGCAGTTTTGTAGGATGTTCTCAAATTGCATCTAAACTGTATTAACTAAGTGACTGCTTATGCTGTGCAAAATAAATTCTGTACGTGTATGTGAGGTGGGTTGAAGAGTATGTTGTGAAGCAAACTATAGAGCAGTTTATTTTGGGTTTGTTGTGTGATCAGAAGGAAGAGTTAATGACCTTGCTCTGAATCAGCTTTGAAGTAACAGAGACATTAATAAGGTGCAGTTTACACGGTGTCTGCATGAATATAGAATGCTTGAACGTTCTGGTTAAAAATCATGGTAGCCTGGAGGCTAAAGGGTCAAGTTCCCTCCAGTGAATTGGGAAAGTACAATATAACATACAGTGGGAGGCAAGCAATGTTTTTTGGAGTCATAGAGTCAGACAACACAGAGACAGGCCCTTCAGCCCAAACACGTCCATTCCCACCAAACTGTCCATCCACGCTAACCCCATTTCCCTGCTGTTGTCCTGTATCTTTCTAATCCTTTCCTGTCCATGTATTTGTACAAATGCCTTTTAAATGTTGCGAATGTGCCCGCCTCAAACTCTTCCGCGGGCACATCATTCCATATGCGTATCACCCCTGTGTGAAAAGCAGTTGGTCCTCAGGTTCCCTTTTATTGTTTCCCCTCTGACATTAAACTGATGCCCTCTTGTCCGTGATTGCCTAACCCTGGAAAAAGGAACTGAGTGCATTCACTCTGTCCGTCCTTCCCATGATCTTATACACTTCTCTCAGATTCCCCCTCAGCCTCATACATCTTAAGTAAAAAGTCCTAACTTGTCCAACCTCTCCCAATAACTCAAACCATTGAGATCTTTGCAACATTCTTGTAAATTTCTTCTGCACTCTTTCCAGTTTAATACCATCCTTCCCATAGTAAAGTGAACACAGCTGAACATAACGCTCCCAGTATGGCCTCACCAACATCCTGTATAATTGCAACGTAAATATACACTGATGAAAGCCAGTGTGCCAAAAGCTTTCTTCACTGCCCTGTCTACCTCTGAATCAAATTTCAGAGAACCATGCACATGAATTCCAAGGTCCCTCTGTTCCACTACACTCCTTAGGACCCAACCATTCAACTTGAAATTCCTACCTTGATTTGACTTTCTTAAATGCAGGAACTTACACTGATCTATATTAAAATCCATTTGCCATTTCTCAGCCACTTCTCCAGCTGATCAAGGTACTGCTGTATTTGCTGAAATTTCTGATAACCTTCCTGAGTCTCCACGATGCTGCCTATTTTAGTGTTGTCTTCAAACTTACAAATTTGCCTGTTTATTCTCATCTAAACCACAGATATATGTAATATGTAGTGGGCGAAGCAGTAACCCGTGAGGCTTTCCATTAATCACAGGCCTCCAGGCTGACAAGCATCCTTCCACTATTACCCTCTGCTTCCAACCAACAAGGCAACTTTGCATCTCATTTGGCAGCTCCTCCCCAATTTCATGCGATCTAACCTTCCAGAGCAGTGTACCATTTGGAACCTTATTGAAGGCCTTACTGGAATCCATAAAGACTGCATACACCATCCTGCCCTCCTCAACGTTGCTAGTCACTTAATCAAAGAATTTGAACAAATTTGTGAGCCATGATCTCTCATGCACAAAGCCGTGCTGAGTTTGATGTTGGGCTTTTCCCCTAAATGTTGGTTTTCCTGTTCCTCGGATGCTGCTTGCTCCGCTGTGCTTTTCCAGCACCACTCTAATCTTGCTCCTAATCACACCCTGTCTTTCCAAATGCATTTATAACTTATCTCTCAGAACCTGTTCAAGTAAATTACCTACAACAGATTTTACATTTACTGGTCTATAGCTCCCGCGTTTTGCTTTGTAGCCCTTCTTGAGTAAGGACACAGCATTCGCTGTCCCCCAGTCCTTCGTGACTTCGCCCGTTGGCCAGCGATGATGCAAAAATATCAGCCAGGGCTTCGGCAATTCCTTCTATGTCCTCCTGCAGTGTTCCTGAATATATATGGTCAGGACGAGGAAATTTACAGAAATATTGCAAAGTCTTTTTATTTCAGGTACAAACACCAAAGAAAGGAAAAGTGACACAATGATGTTGAACATAACAAATTCGAAAATGTATTAATCATAGGAAATGGCTTCAGATGAATTTCAGTCATTGTGGAAACCTGAGAATTCTCAGAAATTCACGATCCAGAAACAAGGGCCATGAAACTGATAAGGAAATCAAAAATAGAACATGAATGCTAACAAACAGGAACAAAAACACTGCATAAATCTACAATCTGTATTTCAAAGGAAACAAAGTAAAAGCAAGGTCAAATATGGAAATTGGTAATTGGGAGAGGAGAGTTTATTGTGAAGAACAGGGAAATGGCCAAGAAAATAATCAGCTGCTTTGTATCTGTCTTCAAGGAGGAAGATCCATAAAATCAGCCAGTAATACCAAGTGAACATGTAGCGCTTGTGCAACTGAAGACAAAAAGTCAATTTATATCAGGAACAAGGTAGTATTTGAAAGTGTAAATGGATTGAGCATTGCTCAACCTGACAAACCTGACGTACTTCATGTTAAAATGTCAGACTTAAATCAGCAACAGAAGTATTAATTGCACTGTCGATGGCTGTGTTTTATTTTCCTGTGTATTCTGCAGAGGTCGGAAGCCATTCGAGATAAATGGAAGTTAGTAAACGTGGTCCAAGCACTATAGATTAATGGAAGGGATCCAAACATCTATAAAGGGAAGAAGCCATAGTTTGGAGAACTGCCGACCAATTAACTTGACATCTGCAGGGAAACTGTTGTAATCTATTACGCAGCATGTGATAATGGATATTTAGAAATTAATAGGATCAATGGAGAGAATCCACATGTATTTCTGGCAGACGTCTAACTCGATGTGCTCTTAGTTGTTAGACCCCATCTACCACCCCCTGAGAAAAGGAACAGAAAGTGACTTCGCCACAGGAAGTGATATCAACAACCCAAAGAAACCCTTAAAAAGAAAGCAGGAATGTGTAGCATCACTTCGCCAGAGGTCCACTGAAGATGTTACCTAGTAAGGTAAGGAAACGTCGGGAAATGAACCTGCCAGCTCAGCGAGCGAACCTGCATCCATTATGTACAGTATTGGTGACCCAATCTGAGAAAAAATATACTGACCACAATAAAATTGCAATGGACGTTGTCCAGATTAATCTCACAGATGGCGGGATTGTTGGATGAGGAAACTCGGCCTATGTTCTCCAGTGTTTCAAAGAATGAGAAGTGGGTCACAGTGAGATTTACAAAATTCACAAAACATATAACAAATGGGAAATTAACAGGACGCTTCCCTGGCTCCCCAATCCAAATTCAAGGCAAATAATGGCAAGATAAGGGATTGGCCACTTAAGACTGTAACTTTGAGGAAATTCATCACTCGGTGAGAACTGCCTAAAACAGGGTCATAGAAACCTGCTGGCAGTGTAAGATTAAGGAAAATCTCCAGATATTCTGCAAATGTGTCAAGCAGAAATGAATAACAAGGGAATAGATACGAGTCATTAATGACTTGCCAAGTTGCATCCAAATCAACTTAGTGTTAGGAGACAGAGGGTAGTGGTTGAAGGCTGTTTGTGTGACTCGAGACTGATGTCCAATGGTGTATCACAGGGATCAGTGCTGTGATTCGGAGATGCTGGTGTTGGACTGGGGTGAACAAACCTAAAAATCACATAACACCAAATTATAGTCCAGCAGGTTTATTCAGAGGCACGAGCTTTCAAAGCACACAACCACCTCATGAAGAAGCAGCGCTTCGAAGTTAGTGCCTCCAAATACACCGGTTTTAGTATAACCTGGTGTTGTGTGATCGTTATCCTTATTATTTGGGGTATTCATAAATGATGCAGCTGTGAATATAGGCGGGGGTGCTGGGAGTGTGACAACTAATTTTGTGTTTGATACAAAGATTGGCCGGGTGGTTGGCAGTGAGGAGGAAGGTCTTATGTTGCAGCAAGATACAGATGGAATGGTCAGATGGGCAGAGCAATGGCAGATGGAATGTAACCTTAATAAATATGATGTGATACAGTTTGGAAGAAGGAACTGGACATGGAGTACTCAATGAATGGCAGCACACGAGGAAGCTCAGAGGGTGTTTCTCCACACTTCCCTGAATATGACTAAATGCGTTAATGCACAATTTTGAAAAAAACATAAGGGACCGTAAACGTAATCTTTATTCATCAAGGCATAGATTATAAGAGCTATGCAGAACTTTGGTTTGGCCAAGATGGAGTACTGTGTGTAGTTCTGGGAACCACATTACGGGAAGGATCTGATTGTAGTGGAAGGGGCTCAGAGGAGATTCACCAGGATGTTCCCAGGGCTGGAACATATCAGCTATGGAGAGAGGCTGGATAACCTCAGGTTGTTTAGTTTGGAGCAGAGGAGGCTGAGGCGGCCGTGATTCAGAAGGATAGGATTCTAAGGGACATGGACAGGGTGGATAGACAACAGCTGTTCTTTTTAGTCAAAGGGCCAAGAACAATGCAGCACATTTTAAAGTGAAGGGAATTGAGGTTTGTTTTTCATCCAGAGGGTGTTGGGGTCAGGAATGTCCTTCCTGAGAGAAGTTGTCATGGTAACTTCACAACCATTAGAAAATACACGGCTGTGCACTTGAAATGCCATAAGATTAACTGCTACGGGACTTGTGTCGGAAAATGGGACTAATGTAGACAGTGCTGTATTGTTGATGGGACAAAGTCTGTGCTTCTGTGTTTGTATGGCTGTGGAAGGTCAATCATTGAGTAGTTTAAGATACGAATTGATGGGTTTCTGAAGAGTATATTAACAAGGGTTTTAAGATTGAACTTGTAATATCTTATGAAAATATGTCAGTGGCAAAATTAAGTGGACAAATGTGCAGCTTTCTTACAGTCTGATAGCAGTGAATTGAGGACCGGGAAAAGGCAGAACTATGGAGCAAATACTTTAGTTATGTCTTCACAGAAGAAAACAAAACAAAAAAGAAAACTTCCCAACAATCCTAGTGAACATTAGTCTGTTGAGAAAAAAGGAATAGAATGACATTTGCAACTAAACACTCTTAGAGGAAGTATTGGAACTGAAAGTAATGAGCACAGATAAAGTTAACCGAGATTGATCAAATGGGAATCATAATTAAGAAAGTGACGTTTAGCATAATTATGGAGAAGCAATCAATGCAATATAATTGCATTTTCAGAAAGATTTTTGATAAAGCCCAAAGCCTATTATGCAAATTCAAATCCTCTGGGACTGGGACTAATATGGTTTTAGAATGGGAGAGCGGGCAGGAAGCAGTGACTAGGAATAAAACAATGGGTTTATTTGAAAGGAAGGCTTGGAAGATATAGCAAGGATCGGGGTTTGGGCTCCAGCTATTCCCAATACACAACATATATTTTGTTGAGTGGATCAAATTTAATATTTCCAAGTTTGCTGATGGCACTAAACAATATCGGATTGTGAGTGGGTGTGCTGGATGTCCAAAAAACTGCAAGGTGATTGCGACAAGTGGAGTGTCTGGGTAAATACGTAGCAGATGGAGAGCAATGAGGGGTGGGTGATATGGTCTATGGGGGATATGTGATATTGTGACCTTTGATGGTAAAAACAGAACGGGAGCCTATCATTTGAAAAGGGATTGTTTGAAAAATGTTGATCTATAAAGGAACTTAAGCTGCATTTTTGTTTCCTCCTGTGCAACCCTCCGAGGTCAGTGTAGGGCAATGAGATCTGAATCCAGAAGTCAATACTGGGAATGGCATTGGCACGCTGACCAGTATACACAGACCCAACACGTGGGGAGGTGTAGCATT